>NW_019264345.1:1778648-1786195 GCF_002742605.1 Olea europaea var. sylvestris | reverse complement strand
TGTGGGAGCCGTGTTGGGTCAACGAAGGAATAAGGTATTTCACGTGATCTACTATGCAAGTAAGACTTTGAACGATGCTCAGTTAAATTATGCCACTACGAAGAAAGAGCTTCTTGCTGTAGTCTATACATTTGACAAATTTTGATCATACCTTGTGGGGTCGAAGGTCATAGTCCACACAGATCATGCCGCTATCAGGTACTTAATGGAAAAGAAGGATGCTAAGCCATGTCTCATTCATTGGATATTACTACTTCAAGAGTTTGACTTAGAAATTAAGGATAAGAAAGGCAGTGAAAACGTGGTGACGGACCACCTATCTCGGCTTGAGGACACAGAACGGATAGAGACAGTGGAAATAAACGAAATCTTCCCAGACGAACAGATTTTTGGTGTGATGGAAACACCCTGGTATGCAGATATAGTTAACTATTTAGCCAGGTCTATCATACCGCCAGATTATTCAAGTCACCAGAAGAAGAAATTCTTCGCTGAATTGAAGTACTATTTTTGGAAGATCCCATTCTCTACAGGCGGGGGGCTGATCAAATTGTTCGTCGCTGTGTACCAGAGGAAGAGGTGCCTTTGATATTAGAAAACTGTCACTCATCTATATATGCAGGGCATTTTGGTGCTTCGAAAACAGCTGTGAAGATTCTTCAATCAGGTTTTTACTGGCCTATACTCTTTAAAGATGCTTTTGAATTTGTGAAAAGGTGTGACCGATGTCAGCGCACGGGTAACATATCTAGAAGAAATGAGATGCCTTTGAATAGTATCTTAGAGGTGGAATTATTCGACGTCTGGGGGATCGACTCATGGGACCATTTCCACCATCTTTTTCAAATCAATACATATTAGTGGCTTTGGATTATGTATCGAAGTGGGTCGAGGTTGTTGCACTACCTACTAATGATGGGAAAGTAGTGATTGAGTTTTTAAAGAAGAACATTTTTACCCGGTTTGGAACACCAAGAGCCATAATCAGTGACGGGGGCACACATTTCTGCAATCGTCAGTTTGAGCAGTTGTTAGCAAAATATGGCGTTAAGCACCGTATAGCCACCGCATATCATCCCCAAACCAGCGGACAGGTCGAAGTATCCAATAGGCAATTGAAGCGAATACTCGAAGTCACAGTCAACTCATCACGAAAGGATTGGTCAAAGAAACTGGATGATGCCTTGTGGGCCTACAGAACTGCATTCAAGACCCCTATAGGAATGTCACCATATCGACTGGTTTTTGGGAAAGCATGCCACCTACCTCTTGAGATCGAACATCACGCCTACTGGGCAATGAAGAAGTTGAACTTGGATTTGAAGGCTGCGGGTGAAAAAAGGCTGTTACAACTGAATGAACTGGATGAGCTCAGAATGGAAGCCTACGAGAACTCAAAGATCTACAAAGAGCGCACCAAGAAATGGCATGACATGCATCTCCAGAGGCGTGACTTTAAGGTGGGGCAAAAAGTGCTACTCTACAACTCTAGGCTTAAACTGTTTCCAGGAAAATTGAGATCGAGATGGTCTGGTCCATATACCATTACACAAGTGTTTCCACATGGAGCGGTTGAGATCACTCACGACAGCAAGGGGACATTCAAAGTTAATGGACAGCGTTTGAAGCACTATTGGGGCGGTGATTTCTCAAAGGACAAGTCTACCGTCCATCTTAGATCGCCAGAATAACACAATACGGTAAAGTCGAGCTATTGACTATAACCTAGCGCTGAGTGGGAGGCAACCCACTGTATCCTTAAATTTATTTTATTGCACTGCATTAGTTTAGGAATTTGTTTGAGTTTAGTTTGTTTCGTAGGTCATCGATCATAGTTTGCATGATAGCCTAGGCACTACACGTTTAATGTTACTTGAATGGGTGCTAAATGAAGTGTTTGGGTGTTCGAGTGTGTGTCATGCATTCCGATGTGCGAAGATGTTCATTTTGGTTAAGTTTTTAGAATGCGGGACAACATGTATGAAAAATCGGTTTTGGTGCCAAGTTTTCGATAAGTATATTCCTCTTTTCGAGTCAAAATTTTCAATTTTTCCAGGAATATAGCGAGGCGAGTTAAATTTTTAAGTGAAAAACCGATTTTGGGGAAGTTTAAATTTTAAGTCATGTTTTAAAAAAAAAATTCATAAACCCGGTTTGGTCTATGCGGCCGCATAGATCGTAACCGAAAGAGAAAAGGGGGAAATTAGTTGCACTATGCGACCGCATAGTGCAGCACTATGCGGTCGCATAGTGCTGTGGTCACGGGTTTTAACCCGTGACCCGTGACCACACCCATTTCCCCCCTCATTCAACACTCCCTCCCCTCTCACTCACACACGAAATCACTTCCACACGAGCACCCATCCTCTTCACTTGCACTCATTTTCACACTTCACATTTGCATACCACACACTTACACCCATTTCACACACTCTTCATTCAATTAGATTGGATTCTACATTGAGATGCCACATCTAAATTAACAAGTATTTGGCCAAGTAAGGTATGTTCCTCTAATCCCATAATTTCGAGCTTCTTTTTCACATTTTTCATTCAATGTGTTGGAATTAGTTAGAAGGTATAAGGTAGATAGATATGAGGTTGAGAATTGGGGAAAATTTCATGGTAGTGTTTTAGAAGAAATAGGAAGAAATCCACATTTCACACCACATGTTCGACGATATGCCACATTGACGAATGTTTTGAATTCTTGGACTTTTCACTTATGCGATAGTTTACATCGTTATTGTGTAGCTTATTGGCTGAACAATCATTTGAACTTTCATTTGAAAAAATGCTACCTCAACATTTGAATTCACAAAGGCACTTCATGGCTAATCATATTCACTCACGTCACTACCTTCGTCTCAATGTTTTCTTATGCAAACGACCTCCGATTAAGGTGAAATTTGGATATATGCTAGATGTCATTGAGTACTTTCACATGTCCAAAACTTGCCCGGGAAAGTTTCGATATTTCTCGGTGATGCCCGGGGCCGAAGTTGGTCACTTGGTCATGGGTCAAATTTTCTAAAAATGCATGTTCGAGCCATAATTTTGAGTTTTCCATACTTATGCAATGTTAGAGTTATATTGGTGATTCATGTTCTGAAAAATTGCATAAGCACACGTACATGTGCATGTTGAAGAAAGTTTGGGGGATTATGAATTCAAAGATTATTAATGCCCATTATTCCTACACCAAGTGATTGATATTGTGTACTTCCTTTTGCAGGATGCCTCCTAAAAGAACTTCAAAGGGAAAAGAGAAAGTCGGCTCCTCATCTGGAACAGCCCGAACAAGAGAACCCAAAGGGGGTGTTAGAAGATTCCTTTCTTCAGATACAGCAGCCTGCTACGCCAATGTTGTGCGTGATTGGGCAATCATTCCCGAGAGGCCAGTTAAGCTGGAAGATTTTCCCAACTTTGAAATAGCATATCTGATTCACAACTGTGGCTTGGAAAAGGTGATAGAAAGACCTCATCAGGTGTATGAGAATCTAGCAAAGGAGTTTTATGCAAATTTCAACACAGAAATCGACACTCCCAGATCGGAACACTTACATCAGACATGGGTTAGGGGCAAGTGGATTATGTTCTCACCAGAGGTAATTCATGACTACTATCATTTATCCTGGAATAATGTCGTCCCTATCCCAGAAGACTTCAACTGGAATGAGGTTGCTGAAATTTTGTTGGGACGTGAAAACGCTTGGCCTCTACCTACAGCAGACTGGTATCAGATAGATCTCACCCCATCCATAGCAATTTTATGGTTATTCATGTGCCACAACATCGAGCCTATATCCCACAGAACAACATTTACAAATCCAAAGGCCAGATTCATATACCATTTGGTTAGAGGAAACAAGATTGATCTAGCCACACACATCTACAACCAAATCCAGGGTACAGGCACTTGGGGTGATAGGCACTACTCTCTGATTTTTCCCAGTCTAATAAGTGGAATATGTCGAACAGCAAGCATACAAATTCAACCTGGGGAAGCACCGAAAAAGCCAAGCGCCTTTATCAAGCGATCCACACTAGAGGCCCAAGACCGAGCGAGACTGAAGCACCAACAGAAATTAGAAAACGCACGACGACGACAGCAATTGAATGAGGAAGGTCAAGCAGATGCAGACCTTGATATGCCTCAAATTCCTCCACCACCACCCTAGGTTGATATGGACAATTAGGTATTGAGGCAGATATTTGCCACCACCACTAGAACTAGCCGGGACATACAACATCTCCAGCAGAGTTTCGAGACCATGGCTACCACTGTTGACAAAGTGCAGAGAGACCTCTACTCTTCCCGAGACTACACAAGGGGTGCTTTGAATGAAGCCACAGCGACACAAAGGGAAGTGGAGACCATGAATGGTAGGTTCAACATATATGCTGAGAGAATGGATGGCATACAGTGGCGAGTGAACGAAACCTGGGATCGATTGGGAAGTATGGAGAATAGGCTTCAATCCATTCAGGCCGAGCAAGCACAACAGACCGAGTTGATGAGACAAATCCTATCTTGCCTTCCATCTTCTCCTGAAGATCATGCGGCGGGTCCCAGCTACACACCACAACCACCACTTTGATCAGGGGAGTGTTGTTTACCTCTATTTGCCAAGTTGTGAATATATTTTTAAATTATGCTTTTCTAACTTTACATTTACATTGAGGACAATGTACTGTATAAGTTTGGGGGATGGTAGCATAATTTTCAAACAAATATTCGGCATGTAATTAATATGCATTTTCACAATCAATCATTAATTTGACTACATTCTGCATGATGCATGCGTGATGAATGAGTGTTGATTTTACTTTTGCATGCTTGTGTGGGTTTGGTAGCCTTGCCGGCTATGATGTGATTATTGGACAGGTGTAAACTAGAACTGTGGATATAGTACAGGATTTAATTAGCGAATACTTATTGATGCAATGCTTGACATTCTTTTGCACGCCACTCATGTCTTCATGTTAAGTTATTGATTGGGATTGTTGGAGTAAAATATGAGAAACCTAGGTTAACCCTCTATAACATTAACCCGTTAAACCACCTTAAGATAGTTTGGAGATGGTTGAGCCACTATAGGGAAACATGGAGCTAAGTAGGGGCTTAGTGCATGAAATTATATTGTGTGGATTGCCTAGACCCAGAAGGTGAGAAATAGGTGAAAGCTTTAAGTTGAGGACGGTTGTTGAGATCAAATGTCTAGAAAAAATAAGTAAAGGGCATAAAATAAACATGGGAAAATCATCACTTCTCTCAAAAGCCTTTATGACTCGAGCAAGTCTGTTAGGGTTTAAAACCTGATATCCTAAAGCCAACTGGTTTGGGAATTATCGGCCTAAAGCTCGTTACAGGGGTCATATAGAAAGCAAGAAAAAGGAGAAGTTGACAAAAATTCATCTTATCGAGCCTTTATAACTCGGGTGAATAAGGCTACAAGGGTTTAAAACCTGGTGCCCTAAGACCAACTGGTTTAGGAGTCATCGCCTAAAACTCGTTACACGGGTTATATAGAAAGCAAATGAGAAGATGAGAAAAAAAAGGGCCCTTGTTGGACATTTGGTTGATATAACTTTAACCTTGATGCGAGGTAAGTAGCTTAGTTTGAGCCTAAAGGTTGAAACAATCAAATTAAAGAGAGTCTCTACTTGTTGATATGTGTACTTGTAAGGGTAAAATATATCCAAACTAAGAGAGGGTAAGGATTATAGTTGTTAAACTCCCAATCTTAGAACATACCCCGAGATAATAGAGTGAAAAGAATAAGTTTGGGGGGTTGTGTATCTCTCGAGTGATGCAAGGATAAATTTGACCACTATGGGTCGGGAATAAACCATTCATAAGCTTGATATGTTGGCATGAGTTCACACACACACATACGATGCGTCAAAGATGGATTTGCAAGTGGTGGAGGCATCATTAGGGACCACACAGGATACTGTATCAGGGCATTCTCAGCATCGTATGGCCCATGTTTCATTTTGGAGGCTGAACTCAGAGCCATACTAGATGGGCTTCTATTGGCCAGAGGACTTGGGATTTCAGCTATCTGGCTCGAGGCAGATTCAACATTGGCTATTCACTGCATTACCAAAGGTGGAGGACCATGGTCGATTCAGGGTATTCTTAGACAGATCAGAGACCTCATCTACTTCGATAGAGACACGGTTTCACACATCAACAGAGAAGGCAACCAGGTTACTGATTCTCTTGCTACAGAAGGCTGGAATCATCGGCGCTTGGCATGAGTTCACACACACACGTTGAGTATTGCAACTGACGAGTAAAGGTTAATTTTATTCTTGCAATATTGATATTGTTCTCGTGTATTGCTGAGTTCAATCCTGAGACACGGCAAGCTATTAAGCCATGTTAGTTTAACTCTGAGTCACTGCATTGTTTGAGGAACACATTGTTTGAGGAAAAACAATAGTTTAAGTTTGGGGGATTTGATAAGTATGTTTTTACACACTTATTTGATTCACAAACATGACTTAAACATGGATAAAATGGTTGAATTATGGCTTAATCTTATTAAATTCATGTAATGTAGGTATTTCAATGGAAATTGTGGAATTCAAGAGAAAAGAGCCGAAGAAGGACCAAAACTCAACAAAGTGATAGTTCGAGGACCAAAGGTGCAAATATTGAGAAGTTGAGCTAAATGCAAAACGAGGGTAAAAACATGCTGAGTATGAGCTCAAGGATAAAGCAAAACAAGTGGAGGAAGAAAGAATCGAAGAGGGACTGAAATGAAGACAATTAAAAGTTGGAGGACTAAAGCGCAAATACTCAAAAGATGAGCCGAATGAGTGGCAAGAGATTCGATGGTGTCAATCATCAATTGGAGGATAACATTTGTTGAAAAGATGAAGAAATCGAAGAAAGAAGTCAAGAGAAGCAACAAGGAAAGTTCAGGGACCAAAATGTAAGGACTACATAGTTGGTTATATCTATGCGACCGCATAGTGTAACCATCTATGTGGTCGCATAGATGGTTGCAGGAAATTTTGGGGGAAAATTTATTGGTCTATGCGACCGCATAGAATCCTTCTATGCGGTCGCATAGTGATAATTCGGGGGCCTCCGTTGCAGTTTTTTGTTTTCGTTGAAACTCTTTTCCTACTTGATTTTTACGCGATATAAATACCTAAAATCATAAAATTGAGGGCAGGAACGACCAGGGAGAAAAAATACACTCAATTTGAAGGCAAGAAACACAATCTTGGGCTTGATTTCACAAAGATTCAAGAAGGAATTGAAGATTACACACAAAATTGAAGGATTATCATACGGGTGTATTCTTTATATCTTTTAATTTCGTTTTAATTCTTGATTCTGTAATTATGATCATAGGCTAGGGTTTTTATTCATTAGGAAATCGATGAACCTTTGATTATTTAATCTCCTTTATTTCATAAATTCAATATAAAGTTTCGGTTGGACAATTGTTTGATTTATATGATTTGATTGCTTCCATAATTATTGGCCATATGTTATGTGAGTTTAGATAATTTATTCTTTGCAT
>NW_019264345.1:1635739-1778553 GCF_002742605.1 Olea europaea var. sylvestris | reverse complement strand
AGTAGATTCAGTATATATCGAGAGAGTATATTGGATAGGTTTAGGAACATTGAATTGGCATTTTTCCATCGATTCGTTGAATTTGTGAAATTAGGGTTTTTAATAGTCAATTGGGGATTCGAGATCCTAATGATTGCATTTCAATTTATTTCTATACATTAACTTCCAAAATTGCGTATTTACATTTTAATTGAGTTTTTGAGTCATTCAATTAGTGAAATTTTGAAATTAGGGCTTCCAATTTCGAAATTAGGGTTTTCTTTAAAAATTAGGGTTTCAAATTGGGGATTTCTCCCACAATTAGGGGTTTTCACATTTAAACCAAATTTTCATTCAATTAGATTCGGTTAAGGTCACATTAGTCTAATTAGAGCTAATTCAATCCTCGTGGGAACGATACTTGGACTCATAGTCCATTTCACTATTTGTTAACGAATCGTACACTTGCGGTGGGTTTTAAAATTGAAAGAAATATTTTGTGAACACTCGAAACCAGGAAAGTCTTCCAACTTAACAGCCCGTTCTGGTGTCACTGTCCAACGACTCACTATGTTTTCATAACGGACTGCTGCCTCGGAGGTCAAGAATCTTTGTTTACCTCCTTCAAGCACTCGAGTGCGTGCTGTGCCGGATGATGAGCCGACCTTCTCCTTTCCTTTTGAAGTTCGTTTTGGTGGCATCCTGCAAAGTTGGAAAATAGCTAGCATTAGACATCTTGTTATACAGCGAGAAATCGCATGAAATGAAAAGCACGTAAAGCACAAATCCCCCAAACTTGTTTCAATAAGCATGTATACTACCACGGTGTAATGAACAATGTATGACGATTAGAGTAGCATAAATGTATAGTCCATATGAAAATATAAGAAAATTTGGGAGAATATGCTCATAGTTAAAGGGTTGGAGTCATGATTGAGTGTACACCTTCGGCCCCGGGCACCATCGAGAATTATCAAGATTGTCCCGGGCAACCTCCGAGCATATGGAAGTACGTAATGACGTCTACCCAAATTTCAGCTCAATCGGAGTTCGTTTGGTGTGTCAAATAGTAGTGTAAAATAAGGGACGGAGGGTGCTGTGGGCATGCTATGACTTAGCTATTTTTGTGCATGTGTGTGTTGATGTCGTCTAAGTCACATTGTTTGGTAATACGTAACAACGAGTTATTCCATTCATCAAATAGTCAAATACCATGCTAGATGTTCATAAATGTATTAGAGTACCAAGAGGGGCATTTTATCGAACATGTTGTATGCGTTGTGAGACCTTCATATACTAGCCAAAAATTTACTAGTTCACATGGTTCCCCATTCAAAAACAATCACCAAACGCATACACATCCATCAATCAAATGAATTTAAGGCAAAATATACCAAAATACCCAAAAATTAACAATGTGGCAATTTATCAAACACATTGCATGCATTCTTTAGAAATCCATATAAAACCAAATAACTCAAAATTCGAATTACCCCATGACACAAATGAATTGCAAACAATGCACTCCATCCACCATCAACACCCCAATCTCCCCAAAATGCAAAAAAATCAATTCTAAAACAATTAAAAAAAATGAGCACAATGAGGGATATAGTCCAAAGACATACCTTCAAAATGATGTGTTCTCCAACCTCAAGAGTCTTGTGTAATGTGGGTGATTGAAGTGTTATCACGTGCAGAAATCTGATCTAAGATGGATTTGGGCGAGAGAGGGTTTGGGAAAAATTGATTGGAAACCTAAGAAATTGATTCGGGCGTGTTAAAAACCCACGCCTTTTTTTGTCTATGCGGCCGCATAGTTAAATTCTATGCGGTCGCATAGATATATTGATTCTCTGGTTTTTAACTTCGGGAGGTGTCTATGCAGTCGCATAGACACCATGTCTATGCGATCGCATAGACACACATTTATTATTATTATTATTATTATTATTATTTTTTTTTTTTTTTTTAATAAAGAAATAAAATAAAAGAAATAAAAAAAAGTGCCATTTTTTTGTCCAAATTTTTTTTTAAATGACCCGACTCTCAACGTCCCCAATTTTTCAGAAACATATTTTAAAAATATTGACATGTGAAATTTAGAAAACATAATATTCCTCGAAATACGTGAATTCCACAGTCAGCTACCCAAAACATCGTAAATCAACCCGAACTTGTGTGTGATACTTAATGACTCGTGTGCACAGTGCTTGGACTCTTTTAAATGCCTAGATTATCGATGACCACATAACGGAATACTAAATGAATTTGAAAATAAACTTCCTAAGTTAATGAAGAAAACATAATAAAGTAAATAAACAGATAAAAAAGGATACAGTGGGTTGCCTCCCACCCAGCGCTAAGTTATAGTCGATAGCTCGACTTTTCTGCGGCTGCTTCATTCTGGCATCTCGAGTTGAACGGTTGACTTTTGTTTAGAGAAGTCACCGCCCCAGTAGTGTTTCAATCTTTGCCCATTGACAGTGAAAGTACCCTTACTCTCATTGCTCACTTGTAGAGCCCCATATGGTAGAACTTTTGTAACTGTGTAGGGACCCGACCATCGTGACCGTAGTTTTCCTAGGAATAACTTGAGTCTCGAATTATACAGTAGAACTTGCTGCCCCACTTCGAACACTCGCCTCTGAATGTGCATATCATGCCACTTCTTGGTTCGCTCCTTGGAAAGTTTTGCATTCTCATAAACCTCCATTCTAAATTCATCTAACTCATTCAGTTGCAGTAGACGCTTTTCTCCGACGGTATTCAAGTCCATATTTAACTGTTTCATAGCCCAATATGCCCGATGCTCCATTTCTAATGGTAGATGACATGCTTTCCCAAAGACTAGGCGGTATGGAGACATGTCAATTGGGGTCTTGAATGCTGTTCTGTAAGCCCATAATGCATCGTCCAGCTTTTTAGACCAATCCTTTCTAGATGAATTCACAGTGACTTCTAGTATTCTCTTCAGCTGCCGATTAAATACCTCAACTTGCCCACTGGTTTGTGGATGATATGGAGTAACAATGCGGTGTTTAACGCCATATTTATTCAGAAGCTGCTCAAACTGGCGATTATAGAAATGCTTGCCCCCATCGCTGATTATAGTGCGCGGTGTACCATATCGGGTGAAAATGTATTTCTTCAAGAACCCAATTACTGTCTTAGAGTCATTTGTTGACAATGCAACTGCTTCCACCCATTTTGAGACGTAATCTACTACCACCAAGATATACTAGTTCGAGAACGAAGGGGGAAAAGGTCCCATGAAGTCAATTCCCCAAACATCAAATATCTCCACTTCCAAAATATTGTTTAGTGGCATTTCATTTCTCCTCAAGATATTCCTAGTGCATTGACATCTGTCACATCTCTTAACAAACTCAAATGTGTCTTTAAACAATGTGGGCCAGTAGAAACCTGATTGTAGAATCTTTGCAGTTGTTTTTGAAGCTCATATGCGGATGAGTGACAGTGCTCGAGAATCTCATTAACTTCTTCTTCAGGTACGCACCTCCTCACTATCTGATCAGCTCCTCGTCTATGGAGAATTGGATCCTCCCAGAAATAGTATTTTAACTCGGCGAAGAATTTTTTTCTCTGGTGACTGGAGCAGTCAGGCGGTGGAATGGAACTGGCCAAGTAATTGACAATATCTGCGTACCAAGGTGCTTCATTTCATCCGAGAAGATCTCATTTATATCCACTAAATCTTTCTTCTCCCCAGATTCTAGTCTGGATAGGTGATCTGCTACTACGTTCTCGGTGCCCTTCTTGTCGCGTATCTCAATGTCAAATTCTTGCAACAACAGTACCCAACAAATTAATCTCGGCTTTGCATCCTTCTTTGTGAGCAGATACTTCAATGCAGCATGATCAGTATAGACGATGATTTTAGATCCGACAGGGTATGACCTGAATTTGTCAAATGCAAACACCACAACCAACAGCTCCTTTTCAGTGGTTGCATAATTTAGTTGTGCATCATTTAGAGTTCTGCTTGCATAGTAGATCACGTGAAAAATCTTGTTTCTCCTCTGTCCCAATACTGCACCTACAGCGTGATCACTTGCATCACACATCAATTCAAAAGGTAATTCCCAGTCTGGCGCTACAATCACTGGTGCTGTCGTAAGCTTTTCCTTTAAAGTGTTGAAGGCTGTGAGACAATCCTCATTGATCTCAAAAGTTGCATCTTTCATTAGTAAATTGCATAAAGGTTTAGTGATCTTCGAGAAATCTTTTATAAACCTCCGGTAGAACCCAGCGTGCTCCAAAAAACTGCGAACTCCTTTAACTGATGTAGGCGATGGTAATTTTTCAATCACCTGAATTTTTGCCTTGTCTACCTCAATTCCTTTTGCCGATATCCTATGCCCAAGTACAATGCCTTCTTGCACCATAAAGTGGCATTTTTTCCAATTTAAAACCAGGTTAGTCTCCTTGCATCTCTGTAAGACCAAATTCAAGTGGTTTAGACATTCATCAAATGAAGATCCAAATACTGAGAAGTCGTCCATGAAAACCTCGATAAACTTTTCAATCATGTCAGAGAATATTGCCATCATGCACCTCTGAAATGTGGCTGGAGCGTTGTAAAGACCAAAAGGCATCCTACGATAAGCAAAAGTACCATAGGGACAAGTGAAAGTGGTCTTCTCCTGATCCTCTGGTGCGACAGGTATCTGATTATAGCCCGAGTAGCCATCAAGAAAGCAGTAGTGTGAATGTCCAGCCAACCTCTCCAACATCTGATCAATGAATGGGAGTGGGAAGTGATCCTTTCGTGTAGCTGCATTGAGTTTGCGATAGTCAATGCAAACTCTCCAACCCGTAACTGTTCTGGTGGGGATTAGTTCATTCTTTTCATTCTTCACCACTGTGATTCTCCCTTTTTTCGGTACCACTTGAACAGGGCTGATCCATGCACTATCTGAAATTGGGTAGATAATTCCTGCATCCAATAACTTTAGTATCTCTGCCCTGACTACTTCCTTCATGTTCGGGTTCAATCTTTATCGAAATATACTTCATCGATTGTGCAAGGAACAGTAAAACTCCCTGGATCTTTTAGTTTTGGTGGAAGCTTATTCTGAATTCTGGCACTACATTCCTCAGTAAGCATGACTGTCTCATGATCTTCCAGCTTGCGTTTATTTGATATGATATCCTTCAGAAACTTCACGTAGCTAGGCATCTGGAATAGTGCATCTGCTAGCGGGATGTTGATATGGAGCTTTTTGAAGATTTCTAGAAATTTTTTGTATTGTTGCTCCACTTTTTGCTTTTTCAAGCGCTGTGGAAAGGGAATCGGAGGTTCGTAGGGGTTGACTGTGACTTTGGCCTTATCTTGTGATTCTTGTGAATTTTCCTTTGAACTTGATTCCTTTGCAACTGTCTCCTCTTCAACGGAGAAAGATGTTTCTCCAATCACTCCCGGTCTCTTAACATGGATTTCAGGTAATTGGACTCCACTTCAAGTTGTAATGGCCTTTGCTTGCTCTTTAGGATTGATTTCTGTATTACTTGGTAAATTACCTGGTGTTCTGCCAGTCAATGCGATGGCTAGCTGCCCCATCTGAGTTTCCAAATTTTTGATGGCTGCATTTTGATTTTGAAGTGTAGCTTCGGCCTTCTCCATGAACTTTCCTATCATATCTTCCAATGGAGGCCTCTTCTCCTGTTGTTGAAACTGCCCCTGTGGCTTATTCTGATTCTGGTTGCTCCATGAGAAGTTGGGATGTTTCTTCCAGCTGGGATTGAAAGTCACACCATATTGATTATGCTGCTGGCGTTGTCCCCACTGTGCGTAGTCTGCTTGCTCAATTCCTTACATGAGTATAGGGCAATCTGATGTTTTGTGTTCGGCTCCACATTCCTCACAATTGCTCTTCTTAGCTTGTGATGCTTATGATATGCTCTCCACCTTATGATAAAGAGAATCAATTTTTGCAGAGATTGCTGAATAAGCGTCCACCTCGTAGAGACCTGGAGTTTTCTTTGGAGTTGCCCTCTCAGAAGACCACATGGCTGATGTGGTAGCCATTCGCTCAAATAATTCCAATGCCCCATCAATTGTTCTTGTGGATATTGAGCCATCTGATGCTGAATCTACCATGCTCTTATGGTATGGAAGTAATCCTGTGTAGAAGAATCGAATCTGGGTCTTTTTGTCGAACCCATGCTGAGGGCATTTCTGGAGCATGTTTTTAAATCTGTTCCAGGCTTCATCAAATGATTCAGTCTCTCCTTGATTGAATACTGATATATCATGTCTCAGCTTTGCTATCTTGGCTGGGGAGAAGAACTTTGTGTAGAACTTGTGTGCCAGCTCATTCCATGTAGTGATACTTGCAACCGGGAGTGAATTCAACCATTTAAGTGCTCGGTCTCGTAGCGTATGTGGAAAAAGCCTCAACCTAATGGCGTCATCCGAAATCCCTTTGTAATACTCCGAAATTTTATACTCGTTTAAATTTCTTTAGGATAGCAATTTAACTTTCAATATTCTTTTTGGCCATAAGGAAAAGGGGACACCACCTTTGTAGTGGTTAATGCTAGAGGTAGTTAATGAATGTAGGCATGAAGTGTCAAAGGTTGTGTATGTATGAAGTGATTATTAGTTAGTCGAAACTTAAGGCAAGTTTGGATTTAAATGAAGTGGATTATTTTGCTAGGACTTCAATTGACCAAATGATTAAATTATTTTACAATCTACAATTTTTTTGAATAAGTAAGTTGGGTATAAGTTTAAATTTGGGGTACACTTTGTTAACAATGAAAGTTAGCGGGTTTAGATTATATTAGTTGAAAAGATGAGAGGTTTCCTTTGTAAATCTAGGTTTGAGGCCACTTATTACCCTATAATCAACCCACTTGGCATTTATCATCACCATACACTTAGACAATAGGCTAAACATGTCTAGAAACAAGAAAAAAAAAGAAAAAGAAAATGGAAGGAAAAGGGGGGTGAGGCGGTGGTGAGAAAAAGAAAAGGAAAAAAATATCAATCATTTATCCTTATCTTTATATATATATATATAAATACATCCATATCCATTGCCATAGAGAGATTTCCTTCATTTTACAAAACACTTATACACTTAAAAAGAGAGCAAAAACCGAAAATAAGAAAGAAAAGGGAAGGAAGTAAGACTAGCACTTCTAATTTACATCTCAACCGAAGATCTTCAAGTTTTACGGTAAGATACTTTCCATGCTTAAGAGTTATGATTTTCATGGTAATATTTACGCTTAAGCTATGCATGAAAAACCATAATATGATTATGGTGGACAAGTCCACAAAGTTTGATATCTATTTATGCCTTAGGACAAGTCCGAAGGGCACCGGCAAGCCGGAATGTGCAAGTATGTGTTTCATTGCATTCTTTTGTGTAGTATTATCATGATAAAAAAATCCAAGCATGGTATCTTACTGAGTATTTCTTATACTCATAGTATGTTATGCTAAATTTTCAGATCCATGATCGTTGAATTGATGGAAGTTAGTTGGCTTAAGCGATGATGGATTAAGGACAGATGTTTTGAACTGAAAGTTTTCTTTTGTATGTTTTGCTCGATGACTGTTTTCCCATTTATTTTTCTTATGGTACTATGTAAAAATATGTACATGACATGATATAATATGGTATTAATAGTAAATTTTGTAATTATATCTTTCATGTTATGTTAAGAGACGTTTTTTATAGTTTATTTTACTTGCAAGTGATAGAAGGCAGAAACGGGACAGTTTCTGGAGTCATTTTCAAAATGATGTTTCTAACTCTATAAACGTCCATTTGAGACTCTAAAAATATTTCTGTTTTCCTCTTTGAGTTTTCTAAATATGGCCGAAGGAATCACTCAATTTGGATATCTATGGCCTGAGTTATCAAGGTTTTAACGTCAAGGGGTCAATCTGGATTTCCTGTGTAATACTTCACTGTTTTCAGTAAAACGTCCATATAATATGATCTTGGAAAATTTTCATATTTTAACCTAGAAAACTACTTGAAATTATATTTCTAATGCCACAAATTTCATAGAAAACGGAGTTGGGATGAATTTTATAAAAATTGTCAAACTTGCTGCCTCAACTAATCTTGATAATGCCGAGGCTGTATATGTAAAGTATAATTTATTGTTGACATGCACTTTTTGTCGGCTATCAAATTTTATAAGAATTATTTTACCGAGTTGACAATAAGTTCTTAACATGAAATACTTCTATTTAAGAGTATTTTCATGTACCAAAGGCAGAAGCTATTATGTTTAGTACGTGACCCTCGAAGCGTAAGTTCGGGGCGTCACACCCTTGGTATCTGAAATGTTGACACATATCCAGAAATCAAGATACGTGTGTGTGTGGGTTCTCCTCAGCCTTGCCATAAAATTGGTGTCCATTTTGAAACAGCTGTATCACATTGGTCTTCAACTGAAAATTAGGTTGCCCAAACGGTGGATACACTATGCTGGACTGGCTTTGAATCACTTGAGGAGTCAAGAAATCCCCCAGAATTTCATTCCCTTCGTCCATTGCCTCTCCTTCGTTAGCATGAATCATGAGATTGTTTAATTCGTTGGCCATTTGTACTTGTGCTTCGCGGTGATTCCTTTGTCGTCGGTGAAAGGTGCGCTCAATTTCAGGATCAGCTGGAATCAATTCTCCTCCAAGCAATTGTGACATGCAAATCTGAGAATTAAAACCAGTACGAGCACTTAGATTCAAACAATTTAATTAACTAAAATACAAATAGGGAATAATAAACTAAAATAAAAATAAAAATAAAAACAAAATTATGCTAAATAAAAATTAAGTTCGAATTAGTGCCTCAAGAAATAAAATTAAACTAAACTCAATCCCCGGCAACGGCGCCAAAAACTTTTTCGCGAAATATTTCTTTCGATTTAAATTACCGCAAGTGTACGGGTCGTGACAAGTAATAAAATGGACTTTAGAAGTCCGAGTATCGTCCCATGAAGAAAGAGTAGTTCAATTTCACTTATTTTAGCCTTAACTGAAACTAATTGAGTTAAAATGAATTTTAGAATCAAAAACCCTAATTTTGGGAGAAATCCCCAAATTGAAAAACCCTAATTTCAAATCAAACCCTAATTACTTAAAATTCACTTAACTAATGACTCAATTACGAAATGTTATGAAAAATAAATGAAATGTATTGTCAATTTATGAAAATCTATGTGAAACGAATGCACTAGGGTCACGAATCCCCAAATAATTACTAATTAAACCCTAATTTCACAATTTTGATAATTCATTAAGAATTTGATAAATCAATGCTCCTAAATCTATTCAATACTCTCTCTCGAGATGTATTGAACCTATTCTCATAAATCATCAGCCTATATCTCTATGACGGATGCAATTATACAAGAACGCATAAAATCTTTTTGTGAGCAATTAAAGATTTACATTGGGCATAGGGGTATATTTCTATCCCCTATCGGACCCTATGATGAATTATATATGTCGAGTTTAATCTAATTTTCTCAAATTCAGAATTAAATCACCAAATTCACACAAATCAAGTGCACATTAATTGTGGAAATAAATAAACCAATATAATCCATTCAAATATCCCATCGAACTAATAATTCAAAATCATGAAATAGCAAGTTTAATAATAATTACATGGTTCATCGATCACCTAGTTGCAAAAAATCTAGCCTATCATGATAAAAATAACGAAATCTAACAAAGTATGAATAAAATACATCACCAGGTTATCAAAACTTGAATAAATCTTCTAAATCTTGCATGAATTCTTGTTCTTGCTTTCAAATCCAATCCAAGATGAATGTTTTTGCCTCCCAAATCGTTCGTACAGCTTCTGGATGTCTTGTTGCTATTTAAACCCGTCCAAATTAGGTTACCAAAGGAGTTGCAATAATATAAGGAAACTGCAAAATTCGGGGAAAAATTATACCTATGCAACCGCATAGGCTTAAGAAAAATGGCATTTTTAATCCCTGGAGGTTCACTCGCGACCGCATAGGTTTTATACTATGCGACCACATAGTAGAGCTAACTTCTAGTTTGAGTCATTTTGGTCCTCAAGTTTCATTCCTTCACTCCTTGACCTCCTCTTTTGCTCCTAGTTGCTCCAATGTTCCCTTATAACTTCCAATTGGTGCTTGGCTTGATCAATTGCTTGATGTGTTCATCGGGTCAACTTTCAGATAATTGCAATTTGGTCCCTGAATTTTCATTTTGCTCCAATTTGGTCCTTTTTTGGCTCTTTTCTCCTGAATTCCACTGTTTCCATAGAATTTCCTACATTGCATGAATTTGACAAAGTTAAGTAATAATTCAATCATTTTACTTGTATTAAAGTCATGTTTGTGATGTAAATAAGTGTGCAAAAACACACTTATCAACGTTGTTGGATACTTGCATCGTTGTCAAGTGTCAATTGGATGGAAAAACTGTTCGAGATTTATACTGCATAACAGGGTAATGTCACGTAGCAAAGTGTAAACGAAAGTGTACACCATAGTATACATGTAGCCAAGTCCTTACCGATTGAACATTGCTATTTGTACCTTGATTTTCGACACGTTGTTTGACACTTCCATTGTTGTCAAGCGTCAATTGGATGGGAAAATTGTTTGAAATTTAAATTATCCAACAGGGTAATGTCACGTGGCAAAGGGTAAACTAAATTGTTCACCATAATGTACATGTGGCAAGATCCTTACTGTGTGAACTTTGCTATTTGTACACTAATTTTTGACACGTTGCTTGACACTTGCATTGTTGTCAAGTGTCAATTGGATGGGAAAACTGTTTGAAATTTAAACTGTCCAACATGAAAATGTCACGATGCAAAGTGTAAACTAAAGTATACACTATTGTGAACATGCAGCAAAGTTCTTTCCGATTGAACTTTCCTATTTTTTACATTGATTGTTGACATGTTATTTGACACTTGGATTGTTGTCAAGTGTCAATTGGATGGGAAAACTCTTTGAAATTTAAACTGTCCAATAGGGTAATGTCACGTGGCAAAGTGTAAACTAAAGTGTACACGTAGCATAAAGTGTACATGTAGCAAGGTTCTTATCGATTGAACATTGCTATTTGTACACTGATTTTTGACACGTTGTCTGACACTTGCATTGTTGTCCAGTGTCAATTGGATGAGAAAACTGTTTAAAATTTAAAGTGCCCAATAGGGTAATGTTACGTGGCAAAGGGTAAACTAAAGTGTACACATAGTGTACATGTAGCAAGGTGCTTACCGATTGAACTTTACTATTTGTACACTAATTTTTGACATATTGTTTGACACTTACATTGTTGTCAATTTTCAATTGGATAGAAAAACCGTTGGAAATTTAAAATGCCCAATAGGGTAATTTCACGTGGCAAGTGTAAACTAAAGTGTACACCATAGTGTACATGTCAGAAGCCTTTTACCGATTGAAGTTTGCTATTTGTACATTGATTTTTGACACGTTGTTTGACACTTGTAGTGTTGTCAAGTGTCAAATGGATGGGATAACTATTTGAAATTTAAATTGTCCAATAGGGTAGTGTCACGTGGCAAAGTGTAAATTAAAGTGTACACCGTAGTGTACATGTAGCAAAGTCCTCACCAATTAAACTTTGCTATTTGTACACTAATTTTCGACACTTGGTTTGACGCTTGCATTGTTTTAAAGTGTCAATTGGATGGGAAAAATATTTGAAATTTAAACTGTCCAACATGGTAATGTTTCATGGCAAAGTGTAAACTAAAGTACACACCATAGTGTACATGTACCAAGGTTCATACCGGTTACAATTCGCAATTTGTGCACTGATTTTTGACACGATGTTTGACGCTTGCATTGTTGTCATGTGTTGATTGGATTGGAAAACTATTTGAAATTTAAGCTATCCAATAGGGTAATGTCACGTGGCAAAGGGTAAACTAAAGTGTGCACCATAGTGTACATGTAGCAAGGTACTTACTGATTGAACTTTGTCATTTGTACACTGATTTTTGACATGTTGTTCAACACTTGCATTGTTGTCAAGTGTAATTTGGATGGGCAAACTATTTCAAATTTAAACTGTCCAACATGGTAACGTCACGTGGCAAAATGTAACTTAAAGTGTGTACACCACAGTGTACATGTAGAAAGGTTCTTATCGATTGAACTTTGCAACTTGTACGTTGATTTTTGACGCATTGTTTGACACTTGCATTGTTGTCAAGTGTCCATTGGATGGAAAAATTGTTTGAAATTTAGATTGTCCGACAGGGTAATATCGCGTGGAAAAGTTTAAACTAAAGTGTACACCATAGTGTACATGTAGCAAGGTTCTCACTGATTGAACTTTGCAATTTGTACAATGATTTTTGAGATGTTGTTTGACACTTGCATTGTTGTCAACTGTCAATTGGATGGGAAAACTGTTTGAAATTCAAACTGTACAATAGGGTAATGTCACGTGGCAAAGTGTAAACTATAGAATACATGTAGCAAGGTTCTCACCGATTGAACTTTGCTATTTGTAGACTGATTTTGGACACGTTGTTAGACACCTGCATTGTAGTCAAGTGTCAATTGGAAGGAAAAATTGTTTGAAATTTAAAATGTCCAACAGGGTATTGTCACGTGGCAAAGTGTAAACTAAAGTGTACACCATAGTGTACATGTAGCAATGTCCTTACCGATTGAACTTTGCTATTTGTATACTAATTTTTGACATGTTGTTTGACAGTTGCATTGTTGTCAAGGGTGAATTGGATGGAAAAACTGTTTGAAATTTAAATTGTCCAATTGGGTAATGTCACGTGACATAGTGTACACTATAGTGTACATGTAGCAAGGTGCTTACCAATTGAACTTTGCTATTTGTACACCAATTTTTGACACGTTGTTTGACACTTTCATTGTTGTCAAGTGTTAATTGGATGGGAAAATTGTTTTGAAATTTGAACTTTCCAATAGGGAAATGTCACGTGGCAAAGTGTAAACTAAAGTGTACACCATAGTGTACATGTAGCAAGGACCTTACCGATTGAACTTTGCTATTTGTACATTGATTTTTGATATGTTGTTTCACACTTGCATTGTTGTCAAGTGTCAATTGAATGGGAAAAATGTTTGAACCTTGTTGTTGAGTGTCAATTAGATGAGAAAATTGTTTGAAATTTAAACTGTCCAATAGGGTAATGTCACGTGGCAAAGAGTAAACTGAAGTGTACACCATAGTATACATGTAGCGAGGTTCATATTGATTGAACTTTGCTATTTGTACACTGATTTTTGGCATGTTGTTTACACTTGCATCTTTGTCAAGTGTCAATTGGATGGGAAAACTATTTGAAATTTAAACTGTCCAACAGGGTAATGTCACGTGGCAACGTGTAAACTAAAGTGTACACCATAGTGTATATGTTACAAGGTCCTCACCAATTGAACTTTGCTATTTGTAACTGATTTTCAACACATGGTTTGACAAGTGCATTGTTTTCAAGTGTTAATTGGGTGGGAAAACTATTTGAAATTTAAACAGTCCGATAGGGCAATGTCACGTAGGAAAGTGTAAACTAAAGTGTACACCATAGTGTATATGTAGTAAGGTTCTTATCGATTGAACTTTGCCATTTGTACATTGATTTTTGACACAATGTTTGAGACATGCATTGTTGTCTTGTGTCAATTGGAAGGGAAAACTGTCATTTGTACACTGATTTTTGACACGTTGTTGACACTTACATTGTCATCAGTTGTGAATTGGATGGAAAACTGTTTGAAATTTAAATTGTCCAACAGGGTATTGTCACATGGCAAAGTGTAAACTAAAGTGTACATGTAGCAAGGTTCTTATCGATTGAACTTTGCTATTTGTAAAGTGATTTTTGACACGTTGTTTGACAGTTACATCGTTGTCAAGTATCAATTGGCTGGGAAAGTTGCTTGAAATTTAAATTGTCCAACAGGGTAATGTCACATGGCAAAGTGTAAACTAAAGTTTACACCGTAGTGTACCTGTCGCAAGGTTCCTACCGATTGAAGTTTTCTATTTGTACACTAATTTTTGACTCGTTGTTTGTCACTTGCATTATTGTCTAGTGTCAATTGGATGGTAAAATTGTTTGAAATTTAAATTGTCTAATAGAGTAACGTCACGTGGTAAAGTGTAAACTAAAGTGTACACCATAGTGTACATGTAGCAAGGCTCCTACCGATTGAACTTTGCTATTTGTACAGTGATTTTTGACACTTTGTTTGACAGTTGCATCGTTGTCAAGTGTCAATTGGCTGGGAAAGTTGTTTGAAATTTAAACTGTCCAACAGGGTAATGTCACATGGCAAAGTTTAAACTAAAGTTTACACCATAGTGTACCTATCGCAAGGTTCCTACCGATTGAATTTTTCTATTTGTGCACTAATTTTTGACCCATTGTTTGTCACTTGCATTATTGTCTAGTGTTAATTGGATGGTAAAATTGTTTGAAATTTAAACTGTCCAATAGGGCAACGTCATGTGGTAAAGTGTAAACTAAAGTGTACATCATAGTGTACATGTAGAAAGGTTACTACCGATCGAACTTTGCTATTTGTACACTGATTTTTGACACTTGCATTGTTGTCAAGTGTGAATTGGATAGAAAAACTGTTTGAAATTTAAACTTTTCAACAGGGTAATATCACGTGGCAAAGGGTAAACTAAAGTGTACACCATAGTGTACATGTAGCAAGTTGCACACCGATTGAACTTTACTTTTTGTACACTGATTTTTTACAGATTGTTTAACACTTGCATTGTTGTCAATTGTCAATTGGATGGAAAAGCTGTTGAAAATTTAAAATGTCCAACAGGGTAATGTCACCTAGTAAGTGTAAACTAAAGTGTACACCATAGTGTACATGTAGCAAGGTTCTTACCGATTGAACTTTGCTATTTATACACCGATTTTTGACACGTTGTTTGGCACTTGCATTGTTGTTAAGTGTCAATTGGATGGGAAAACTATTTGAAATTTGACTTGTCCAATTGGGAAATTTCATGTGGTAAAGTGTAAACTAAAGTGTACACTATGGTGTACATGTAGCAAGACCTTACCGATTGAACTTTGCTATTTGTACATTGATTTTCTACATGTTGTTTGACACTTGCATTGTTGTCAAGTGTTAATTGGATGGGAAAAATGTTTGAAATTTAAAATGTCTAACAGGGTAATGTCACGTGGCAAAGTGTAAACTAAAGTGTACACCATATGGTACATCTAGCAAGGTTCTTACCGACTGAATTTTGCTATTTGTACATTGATTTTTGATACGTTGTTTGACACCTATATTGTAGTCGAGTGTTAATTAGATGAGAAAATTGTTTGAAATTTAAACTGTCCTACAGGGTAATGTCACGTGGCAAAGTGTAAATTAAAGTGTACACCATAATGTACATGTAGCATGGTTCTTACCGATTGAACTTTGTTATTTGTACACTGATTTTTGACATGTTGTTTGAAACTTGCATTGTTCTCAAGTGTCAATTGGATGGGAAAACTATTTGAAATTTAAACTGTCCAACAGGGTAATGTCACATGGTAACGTGTAAACTAAAGTGTACACCATAGTGTATATGTTGCAAGGTCCTCACCAATTGAACTTTGCTATTTGTAACTTATTTTCAACACATGGTTTGACACTTGCATTGTTTTCAAGTGTTAGTTGGTTGGGAAAACTATTTGAAATTTAAACAGTCCGATAGGGTAATGTGACGTGGAAAAGTGTAAACTAAGTGTACACCATAGTGTACATGTTGCAAGGTTCTTACCGATTGAACTTTGCTATTTGTACACTGATTTGTGAGATGTTGTTTGAGACATGCATTGTTGTCAAGTGTCAATTGGATGAGAAAACTGTCATTTGTACACTGATTTCTGACACGTTATTGACACTTGCATTGTTGTTTGTTGTGAATTGGATGGAAAACTGTTTGAAATTTAAACTGTCTAACAGGGTAATGTCATATGGCAAAGTGTAAACTAGAGTGTACACCATAGTGTCATGTAGCAAGGTTCTTATCGATTGAATTTTGCTATTTGTACACTGATTTTTGACACGTTGTTTGACAGTTGTAACGCTATCAAGTGTCAATTAGCTAGGAAAGCTGTTTGAAATTTAAACTATCAAACAGGGTAATGTCACATGGCAAAGTTTAAACTAAAGTTTACACCATAGTGTATCTGTCGCAAGGTTCCTACCAATTGAAGTTTTCTATTTGTACACTAATTTTTGACTTGTTGTTTGTCACTTGCATTATTGTCTAGTGTCAATTGGATGGTAAAATTGTTTGAAATTTAAACTGCCCAATAGAGTAACGTCACGTGGTAAAGTGTAAACTAAAGTGTACACCATAGTGTACATGTAGCAAGGTTCATACCGATTGAACTTTGCTATTTGTACACTGATTTTTGACACGTTGTTTGATAGTTGCATCGTTGTCAAGTGTCAATTGGCTGGGAAAGCTCTTTGAAATTTAAACTGTCCAATAGGGTAATGTCACATGGCAAAGTGTAAACAAAAGTTTACACCATGGTGTACCTGTCGCAAGGTTCCTACCGATTGAAGTTTTCTATTTGTACACTAATTTTTGACCCATTGTTTGTCACTTACATTACTGTCTAGTGTCAATTGGATGGTAAAATTGTTTGAAATTTAAACTGTCCAATAGGGTAACGTCACGTGGTAAAGTGTAAACTAAAGTGTACACCATAGTGTACATGTAGCTAGGTTCCTGCCGATTAAACTTTGCTATTTGTACACTGATTTTTGACACATTCTTTGATACTTGCATTGTTGTGAAGTGTGAATTGGATGGGAAAACTGTTTGAAATTTAAACTTTCCAATAGGGTAATGTCACGTGGTAAAAGGGTAAACTAAAGTGTGCACCATAGTGTACATGCAGCAAGTTGCTTACCGATTGAACTTTACTTTTTGTACACTGATTTTTGACAGATTACTTGACACTTGCATTGTTGTCAATTGTCAATTGGATGGAAAAGCTGTTGGAAATTTGAAATGTCCAACAGGGTAATGTCACCTGGTAAGTGTAAACTAAAGTGCACACCGTGGCGTACATGTAGCAAGGTTCTTACCGATTGAACTTTGCTATTTGTACACCGATTTTTGACACATTGTTTGACACTTGCATTGTTTTCAAGTGTCAATTGGATGGGAAAACTATTTGAAATTTGAATTGTCCAATAGGGAAATATCACGTGGTAAAGTGTAAACTAAAGTGTACACGATAGTGTACATGTGGGAAGGACCTTACCGATTGAACTTTGGTCACTGATTTTTAACACATTTTTGATGGGAAAAATGTTTGAAACTTAAACTGTCCGACAGGGTAATGTCACATGACAAAGTGTAATCTAAAGTGTACACCATATTGTACATCTAGCAAGGTTCTTATCGGTTGAGCTTTGCTATTTGTACTTTGATTTTTGATACGTTGTTTGACACCTGCATTATAGTAAAGTGTCAATTGGATGGGAAAATTGTTTGATAGTTAAACTGTCCAAAAGGTAATGTCACGTGGCAAAGGGTAAGCTAAAGTTTACACCAAAGTGTACATGTATCAAGGTTCTTACCGATTGATTTTTGACATGTTATTTGACACTTGCATTGTTGTCAAGTGTCAATTGAATGGAAAAACTGTTTGAAATTAAAACTGTCAACCGGGGTAAAGTCACGTGGAAAAGTGTAAACTAAAGTGTACATCGGATTGTTCATGTAGCAAGGTTCTTACCGATTGAACTCTGCTATATTCAAACTAATTTTGGCATATTGTTTGACACTTGCATTGTTGTCAAGTGGAAATTGAATGGGAAAATTTTTTGAAATTAAAACTGTCACATGGCAAAATGTAAACTAAAGTGTGTACACCATAATATACATGTTGCAAGATTCTTACCAATTGAACTTTGCTATTTGTACACTGATTTTTAACATGTTGTTTGGCACTTGCATTGTTATCAAGTGTCAATTTGATGGAAAAACTGTTTGAAATTTAAACTGTCCAACAGGGTAATGTCACGTGGCAAAGTGTAAGCTAAAGTGTACACCATAGTGTACATGTAGCAAGGTTCTTACGATTGAACTTTGCTATTTGTATACTGATTTTTGACACGTTGTTTGGCACTTGCATTGTTGTCAAGTGTCAATTGGATGGGAAAACTGTTTGAAATTTAAACTGTCCAACATGGTAATGTCACGTGGTAAAGGGTAAATTAAAGTGTACACCATAGTATACATGTAGCAAGGTTCTTACCGATTGAACTTTGATTTTTGTACACTGATGTTTGACATACTGTTTGACACTTGTGTTGTTGTCAAGTGTCAATTGGATGGAAAAATTGTTGAAAATTTAAACTGTCCAACAGGGTAATGTCACGTGGCAAGTGTAAACTAAAGTGTACACCATAGTGTACATGTAGGAAGATTCTTACCGATTGAACTTTGCTATTTGTATATTGAATTTTGACACGTTGTTTGACACTTGCAGTGTTGTCAATTGTCAATTGGATGGGAAAACTATTTGAAATTTAAACTATTTAATAGGGTAATGTCACGTGGTAACGTGTAAACTAAAGTGTACACCACAGTGTACATGTAGCAAGGTCCTCACCAATTGAACTTTGCTATTTGTACACTGATTTTTGACACTTGGTTTGACTCTTGCATTGTCTTCAAGTGTCAATCAGGTGGGAAAACTATTTGAAATTTAAATTGTCCAACATGGTAATGTTCCACGGCAAAGTGTAAACTAAAGTATACACCATAGTGTACATGTAGCAGGGTTTGTACCGGTTGAACTTCACAATTTGAGCACTGATTTTTTACACGTTGTATGACGCTTGCATTGTTGTCAAGTGTCAAATGGATTGGAAAACAGTTTCAAATTTAAGCTGTCAAACAGGGTAAAGTGACGTGGGAAAGTGCAAACAAAAGTGTACACGATAGTTTATATGTATCAGGGCTCTTACCGTTTGAACTTTACTATTTGTACACCAATTTTTGACACGTTGTTTGACACTTGCATTGTTGTCAAGTGTCAATTGGATGGGAAAACTATTTGAAATTTGAATTGTCCAGTAGGGAAATGTCACGTGGTAAAGTGTAAACTAAAGTGTACACCACAGTATACATGTAGCAAGAACCTTACCGATTGAACTTTGGTATGTGTACACTGATTTTTTACACATTGTTTGATACTTGTATTGTTTTCAAGTGCCAATTGGATGGGAAAAATGTTTGAAATTTAAACTGTCCAATAGGGTAATGTCGCATGACAAAATGTAATCGAAAGTGTACACCATATTGTACATCTAGCAAGGTTCTTACCGATTGAACTTTGCTATTTCTACTCTGATTTTTGATACATTGTTTGACACCTGCATTGTAGTAAAGTCTCAATTGGATGGAAAAATTGTTCGATATTTAAACTGTCCAAAAGGTAATGTCACGTGGCAAAGAATAAGCTAAAGTGTACATGTATCAAGGTTTTTACCAATTGAACTTTGCTATTTGTACACTGATTTTTGACATGTTGTTTGACACTTGCATTGTTGTCAAGTGCCAATTGGATGGGTAAACTATTTGAAATTAAAACTGTCAACCGGGGTAAAGTCACGTGGAAAAGTGTAAACTAAAGTGTACACCGTATGGTACATGCAGCAAGGTTCTTACCGATTGAACATTGCTATTTTCAAACTAATTTTGGCACATTGTTTGACACTTGCATTGTTGTCGAGTGGAAATTGGATGGGAAAATTGTTTGAAATTTAAACTGTCCAGTACGGTAATGTCACGTGGCAAAGGGTAAACTAAAGTGTGTACACCATAATATACATGTAGCAAGATTCTTACCAATTGAACTTTGCTATTTGTATACTGATTTTTGACACGTTGTTTGGCACTTGCAATGTTTTCAAGTGTCAATTGGATGGGAAAAATGTTTGAAATTTAAACTGTCCAATAGGATAATGTCACGTGGCCAAGTGTAAACTAAAGTGTACACCATAGTGTACATGTAGGAAGATTCTTACCGATTGAACTTTGCTATTTATATATTGATTTTTGATACATTATTTGACACTTGCAATGTTGTCAATTGTCAATTGGATGGGAAAACTATTTGAAATTTAAACTATTTAACAGGGTAATGTCACGTGGTAATGTGTAAACTAAAGTGTACACCATAGTGTACATGTAGCAAGGTCCTCACCAATTGAACTTTGCTATTTGTACACTGATTTTCGACACTTGGTTTGACTCTTGCATTGTCTTTAAGTGTCAATTGGATGGGAAAACTATTCGAAATTTAAATTGTCCAACATGGTAATGTTTCACGGCAAAGTGTAAACTAAAGTGTACACCATAGTGTACATGTAGAAGGGTTCGTACCGAATGAACTTCACAATTTGAGCACTGATTTTTTTACACGTTGTATGACGTTCGTATTGTTGTCAAGTGTCAAATGGAATGGAAAATAGTTTCAAATTTAAGCTGTCAAACAGGGTAAAGTGACGTGGCAAAGTACAAACAAAAGTGTACATCATAGTGTACATGTAGCAAGGTTCTTACCGTTTGAACTTTTGCTATTTGTACACCAATTCTTGACACGTTGTTCGACACATGCATTGTTGTCAAGTGTCAATAGGAGGGGAAAACTATTTGAAATTTGAACTGTCCAATAGGGAAATGTCACGGGGCAAAGTGTAAACTAAAGTGTACACCATAGTGTACATGTAGTAAGGTCCTTACCGATTGAACTTTGTCATTTGTACAGTGATTTTTGACACGTTGTTTGACACTTGCATTGTTGTCAAGGGTGAATTGGATGGAAAAATTGTTTGAAATTTAAACTGTCCAACTGGGTAATGTCATGTGAGAAACTGTAAACCAAAGTGTACACCGTAGTGTTTATGTAGCATGGTTCTTCCTGATTGAACTTTGCTATTTGTACACTGATTTTTGACACATTGTTTGACACTTGCGTTGCCCTCAAATGTCAATTGGATGGGAATATTTTTTGAAATTTAAGCTGTCCAACAAGGTAATGTCACGTGGTAAAGGGTAAACTAAAGTGTACACCATAGTGTACATGTAGCAAGGTTCTTACTGACTGAACTTTGTTTTTTGTACACTGATGTTTGACATACTGTTTGACACTTGTATTGTTGTCAAGTGTCAATTGGATGGGAAATCTATTTGAAATTTAAACTTTCCAACAGGGTAATGTCACGTTGCAAAGGGTAAACTAAAGTGTACACCATAGTGTACATGTAGCAAGGTGCTTACCGATTGAACTTTTCTATTTGTACACTGATTTTTGACAGATTGTTCGACACTTGCATTATTGTCAATTGTCAATTGGATGGAAAAATTGTTGGAAATTTAAACTGTCCAATAGGGCAATGTCACATGGCAAGTGTAAACTAAGGTGTACACCATAATGTAAACTAAGGTGTACACCATATGTAGGAAGATTCTTATCGATTGAACTTTATTATTTGTATATTGATTTTTGACACTTTTTTTACACTTGCAGTGCTATCAATTGTCAATTGGATGGGAAAACTATTTGAAATTTAAACTATTTAACAGGGTAATGTCACGTGGTAACGTGTAAACTAAAGTGTACATGTAGCAAGGTCCTCACCAATTGAACTTTGCTATTTGTACACTGATTTTTGACACTTAGTTTGACTCTTGCATTGTCTTCAAGTGTCAATTGGATGGGAAAACTATTTGAAATTTAAATTGTCCAACCTGGTAATGTTTCACGGCAAAGTGTAAACTAAAGTGTACACCATATTGTACATGTAGCAAGGTTCATACCGGTTGAACTTCACAATTTGAGTACTGATTTTTTACATGTTGTATGATGCTTGCATTGTTGTCAAGTGTTAATTGGATTGGAAAATAGTTTGAAATTTAAGCTGTCCAACAAGGTAAAGTGACGTGGCAAAGTGTAAACAAAAGTGTACACCATAGTGTATATGTAGCAAGGTTCTTACCATTTGAACTTTGCTATTTGTACACTGATTTTTGACACGTTGTTTGACACCTGCATTGTTGTCAAGAGTCAATTGGATGGAAAAACTGTTTGGAATTAAAACTGTGAACTGGGGTATGTCACATGGAAAAGTGTACACCGTATTGTACATGTAGTAAGGTTCTTACCGATTGAAATTTGCTATTTTCAAACTAATTTTGACACATTGTTTAACACTTGCATTGCTGTCAAGTGGAAATTGGATGGGAAATTTGTTTGAAATTTAAACTGTCCAGTAGGGTAATGTCACGTGGCAAAGTGTAAACTAAAGTGTGTACACTATAATATACATGTATCAAGATTCTTACCAATTGAACTTTGCTATTTGTACAATGATTTTTGACACGTTGTTTGGTACTTGCATTGTTGTCAAGTGTCAATTGGATGAGAAAACTATTTGAAATTTAAACTGTCCAACTGGGTAATGTCACGTAGCAGAGTGTAAACTAAAGTGTACATCATAGCGTACATATAGCGAGGTTCTTACCGATTGAACTTTGCTATTTGTACACTGATTTTTGACACGTTGTTTGTCACTTGCATTGTTGTCTAGTGTCAGTTGAATGGGAAAGCTATTTAAGATTTAAACTGTCCAATAGGGTAATGTCACGTAGCAAAGTGTAAACTGAAGTGTACACCATAGTGTAAATGTAGCAAGGTTCTTACCTATTGAACTTTGCTATTAGTACACCAATTTTTGACACGTTGTCTGATGCTTGCATTGTTATCAATTGTCAATTTGATGGCAAAAATGTTTGAAATTTAAACTATCCAACTAGGTAATGTCACATGGAATGTGTAAACTAAAGTGTACACCGTAGTAGCAAGGTTCTTACCGATTGAGCTATGCTATTTGTACACCAATTTTTGACACGTTGTTTGACACTTGCATTGTTGTCAAGTGTCAATTGGATGGGAAAAGTGTTTGAAATTTGAACTGTCCAATAGGGAAATGTCACTTGACAAAGTGTAAACTAAAGTGTACACCATAGTGTACATGTAGCAAGGACCTTACCGATTGAACTTTCCTATTTGTACATAGATTTTCGACACGTTGTTTGACACTTGCATTGTTGTCAAGTGTCAATTGGACGGGAAAAATGTTTGAAATTTAAACTGTCCAACAGGGTTATGTCACATGACAAGTGTAATCTAAAGTGTATACCTTATTGTACATCTAGCAAGGTTCTTACCGATTGAACTTTGCTATTTTTACACTGATTTTTGATACGTTGTTTGACAGTTGCATTGTTGTCAAGTGTCAATTAGATGGGTCGAATGTCTAAAATTTAAACTATCCAACAGGGTAACGTCACGTGACATAGTGTAATCTAAAGTGTACACCATATTGTACATCCAGCAAGATTCCTACCGATTGAACTTTACTATTTGCACACTAATTTTTGACACATTGTTTGACACATGCAATGTTGTCAAGAGTCCATTGGATGGAAAATTGTTTGAAATTTAAACTATCTAACAGGGTGATGTCACGTGACAAAGTGTAAACTAAATTGTACACCATAGTGTACATGTATCAAGGTTATTACCGATTGAACTTTGCTATTTGTACACTGATTTTTGACAGATTGTTTGACACTTGCATTGCGGTAAAGTGTCAATTGGATGTGAAAAATGTCTGAAATTTAAGCTGTCCAATAGGGTAATGTCGGGTGGCTAAGAGTAAACTAAAGTGTGCATCATAGTGTACATTTTGCAAGGTGGTTACCGATTGAGCTTTGTTATTTGTACACAGAATTATGACACATTGTTTGACACTTGCATTGTGGTCAAGTGTCAATTGGATTTGAAAACTATTTGAAATTTAAACTGTCCAACATGGTAATGTCACGTGGCAAAGTGTAAACTAATGTGTGTACACCATAGTGTACACGTAGCAAGGTTCTTACCAATTGTATTTTGCTATTTGTACACTGATTTTCGACACATGGTTTGACACTTGCATTGTTTTCAAGTGCTAATTAGATTTGAAAACTGTTTGAAATTTAAGCTATCCTATTGGGTAATGTCACGTGGCAAAGGGTTAACTAAAGTGTGCACCATAGTGTACATGTAGTAAGGTCCTTACCGATTGAACTTTTCCAATTGTACACTGATTTTTGACATGTTGTTCGAAACTTGCATTGTTGTCAAGTGTAATTTGGATGGGATAACAACTTGAAATTTAAATTGTCCAACATGGCAATGTCACGTGGCAAGGTGTAAACTAAAGTGTGTACACTATAGTGTACATGTAGAAAGGTTCTTATCGATTGAACTTTGCTATTTGTACACTGATGTTTGACATCTTTTTTTGACACTTGCACTCTTGTCAAGTGTCAATTTGATGGAAAAACTATTTGAGATTTAAACTGTCCAATAGGGTAATGAAACGAGGTAAAGTGTAAAATAAAGTGTACACCATAGTGTACATGTAGCAGGTCCTTATTGATTGAACTTTGCTATTTGTACACAGGTTTATGACACATTGTTTGACATTTGCATTGTGGTCAAGTGTCAATTGGATTTGAAAACTCTTTGAAACTTAAACTGTCCAACATCGTAATGTCATGTGAAAAACTGTAAACTAATGTGTGTACACCATGGAGTACACATAGCAAGGTTCTTACTGATCGTACTTTGCTATTTGTACTCTAATTTTTGACACGTTGTTTGACACTTGCATTGTTGTGAAGTGTCAATTGGATGGGAAAACTGTTAGAAATTTAAACTGTCCAGTATGGTAATGTTACATGGCAAAGTGTAAACTAAAGTGTGTACACCATAGTGTACATGTAGCAAGGTTCTTACCGATTGAACTTTGCTATTTCTACACTGATTTTTGACACGTTGTTTGACACTTGCATTGTTGTCAAGTGTCAATTGGGTGGGAAAACTAATTGAAATTAAAACTATCCAACAGGGTAATGTCACATGGCAAAGTGTAAAATAAACTATACACCATAGTGTACATGTATTGAGGTGCTTACCGATTGAAATTTGCTATTTGTACATTGATTTTTGAAACATTGTTTGACACTTACAGTGTTATCAAGTGTCAATTGGATGGGAAAACTATTTGAAATTTAAATTGTCCAAAATGGTAATGTCACGTGGCAAAGTGTAAACTAATGTGTGTACACCATAGTGTACACGTAGTAAGGTTCTTACCGATTGTACTTTGCTATTTGTACACTGATTTTCGACACATGGTTTGACACTTGCATTGTTTTCAAGTGCTAATTGGATTTGAAAACTGTTTGAAATTTAAGCTATCCTACTGGGTAATGTCACATGGCAAAGGGTTAACTAAAGTGTGCACCATAGTGTACATGTAGCAAGGTCCTTACCGATTGAACTTTTCCAATCGTATACAGATTTTTAACATGTTGTTCGATACTTGCATTGTTGTCAAGTGTAATTTGGACGGGATAACTACTAGAAATTTAAATTTTCCAACATGGCAATGTCACGTGGCAAGGTGTAAACTAAAGTGTGTACACTATAGTGTACATGTAGAAAGGTTCTTATCGATTGAACTTTGCTATTTGTACACTGATGTTTGACATCTTTTTTGACACTTGCACTCTTGTCAAGTGTCAATTTGATGAAAAAACTATTTTGAAATTTAAACTGTCCAATAGGGTAATGAAACGAGGTAAAGTGTAAAATAAAGTGTACACCATAGTGTACATGTAGTAGGTCCTTAGTGATTGAACTTTGCTATTTGTAAACATGTTTATGACACATTGTTTGACACTTGCATTGTGGTCAAGTGTCAATTGGATTTGAAAACTATTTGAAATTTAAACTATCCAACATGGTAATGTCATGTGGAAAAGTGTAAACTAATATGTGTACACCATGGAGTACACGTAGCAAGGTTCTTACCGATCGTACTTTGCTATTTGTACTCTGATTTTTGACACGTTATTTGATACTTGCATTGTTGTGAAGTGTTAATTGGATGGGAAAACTGTTAGAAATTTAAACTGTCCAGCATGGTAATGTTACGTGGCAAAGTGTAAACTAAAGTGTGTACACCATAGTGTACATGTAGCAAGGTTCTTACCGATTGAACTTTGCTATTTCTACACTGATTTTTGACACGGTGTTTGACACTTGCATTGTTGTCAAGTGTCAATTGGGTAGGAAAACTAATTGAAATTAAAACTGTCCGATAGGGTAATGTCACATAGCAAAGTGTAAACTAAAGTGTACACCATAGTGTACATGTATTGAGGTGCTTACTGATTGAAATTTGCTATTTGTACATTGATTTTTGACATTTGATGGAAAAACTATTTTGAAATTTAAACTGTCCAATAGGGTAATGAAACGAGGTAAAGTGTAAAATAAAGTGTACACCATAGTGTACATGTAGTAGGTCCTTAGTGATTGAACTTTGCAATTTGTACACAGGTTTATGACACATTGTTTGACACTTGCATTGTGGTCAAGTGTCAATTGGATTTGAAAACTATTTGAAATTTAAACTATCCAACATGGTAATGTCATGTAGAAAAGTGTAAACTAATATGTGTACACCATGGAGTACACGTAGCAAGGTTCTTACCGATCGTACTTTGCTATTTGTACTCTGATTTTTGACACGTTATTTGATACTTACATTGTTGTGAAGTGTTAATTGGATGGGAAAACTGTTAGAAATTTAAACTGTCCAGCATGGTAATGTTACGTGGCAAAGTGTAAACTAAAGTGTGTACACCATAGTGTACATGTAGCAAGGTTCTTACCGATTGAACTTTGCTATTTCTACACTGATTTTTGACACGTTGTTTGACACTTGCATTGTTGTCAAGTGTCAATTGGGTAGGAAAACTAATTGAAATTAAAACTGTCCGATAGGGTAATGTCACATGGCAAAGTGTAAACTAAAGTGTACACCATAGTGTACATGTATTGAGGTGCTTACTGATTGAAATTTGCTATTTGTACATTGATTTTTGACACGTTGTTTGACACTTACGGTGTTATCAAGTGTCAATTGGATGGGAAAGCTATTTGAAATTTAAATTGTCCAGCAGAGTAATATCACGTGGCAACGTGTAAACTAAAGTGTACACCATAGTGTACATGTAGCAAGGTCCTCACCAATTGAACTTTGCTATTTGTAACTGATTTTCAACACATGGTTTGACACTTGCATTGTTTTCAAGTGTTAATTGGGTGGGAAAACTATTTGAAATTTAAACTGTCCAATAGGGTAATGTCACGTGGGAAAGTGTAGACTAAAGTGTAGACCACAGTGTACATGTAGCAAGGTTCTTACGGATTGAACTTTGCTATTTGTACATTGATTTTTGACATGTTGTTTGAGACATGCGTTGTTGTCAACTGTTAATTGGATGGAAAACTGTCATTTGTACACTGATTTTTGACACGTTTGACACTTGCATTTTTGTCAGTTGTGAATTGGTTAGAAAATTGTTTGAAATTTAAACTGTCCAACAGGGTAATGTCACATGGTAAAGTGTAAACTAAAGTGTACATGTAGCAAGGTTCTTATCGATTGAACTTTGCTATTTGTACACTGATTTTTGACACGTTGTTTGACAGTTGCATCCTTGTCAAGTGTTAATTGGCTGGGAAAACTATTTGAAATTTAAACTGTCCAATAGGGTAATGTCACATGACAAAATGTAAACTAAAGTTTACACCATAGTGTACCTGTCGCAAGGTTCCTACCGATTCAAGTTTTCTATTTGTACACTAATTTTTGACCCGTTATTTGACACTTGCATTATTGTCTAGTATCAATTGGATGGTAAAATTGTTTGAAATTTAAACTGTCCAATAGGGTAACGTCACATGGTAAAGTGTAAACTAAAGTGTACACCATAGTGTACATGTAGCAAGGTTCTTACCAATTGAACTTTGCTACTTGTACACTAATTTTTGACACATTGTTTGACACTTGCGTTGTTGTCAAGTGTGAATTGGTTGGGAAAAATGTTTGAAATTTAAGTTGTCCACCAGGGTAATGTCGCGTGGCAAAGTGTAAATTAATGTGCACACCATAGTGTACATGTTGCAAGGTCCTTACCGATTGAACACAGCTATTTGTACACAGATTTTTGACACGTTATTTGACACTTGCATTGTTGTCAAATATCAATTGGAAGGGAAATTTTTTTGAAATTTAAACTGTCCAATTGGGTAATGTCACGTGGCAAAGTTTAAACTAAAGTGTACACAATAGTGTACATGTAGTAAGGTCCGTACTAATTGAACTTGGCTATTTGTACACTGATTTTTGACACGTTGTTTAACACTTGCATTGTTGTCAAGTGTCAATTGGCTGGGAAAACTATTTGAAATTTAAACTGTCCAACAGGGTAAGGCCACGTGGCAAAGTGTAAACTAAAGTGTGCACCTTAGTGTACCTATTGCAAAGTTCTTATCGATTGATCTTTGCTATTTGTACACTAATTTTTGACACGTTGTTCGACACTTGCATTGTTGTCCAGTGTCAATTGGATGGGAAAATAGCTATTTGTATGAAGATTTTTGATACGTCGTTTAACACTTGCAATGTTGTCAAGTGTCAATTGGATGGAAAATTTGTTTGAAATTTATACTATTTAACAGGGTAATGTCATGTGGCAAAGTGAAACTAAAGTGTACTCCATAGTATACATGTTGCAAGGTCCTTATCGATTGAACAGTACTATTTGTACAATGATTTCTGACACGTTGTTTGACACTTGCATTGTTGTAAAGTGTCAGTTGGATGGAAAAATTGCATGCGCGCATTATGTTGTGATGGGAGAAATCCAGTCGTACTATTCCACTTTAGCTAATGACGAAAGAGAATCCGGATTTGTCTGCAGATGAGAGGGTGACCATAATAGAGAGAAAATATATAAAATAATATTATGCACAAGCTCACAACTTTTTCTAAATTTATACTATCTAACAGGGTAATGTCATGTGACAAAGTGAAAACTAAATGGTACACCATAGTGTACATGTTGCAAGGTCCTTACCGATTGAACACTGCTATTTGTACACTAATTTTTGACACGTTGGTTGACACTTACATTGTTGTCAAATGTCAATTGGAAGGGAAAATTGTTTGAAATTTAAACTGTCCAATAGGGTAATGTCATGTGGTAAAGTGTAAACTAAAGTGTACACTATAATGTACCTGTCGCAAGGTTCTTATTGATTGAACTTCGCCATTTGTACATTGATTTTCGACATGCTATTTGACCCTTGCATTGTTGTGAAGTTTCAATTGGCTGGGAAAACTGTTTGAAATTTAAACTATCCAACAGGGTAAGGTCATGTGGTAAAGTGTAAACTAAAGTGTACACTATAGTGTACCTGTCGCAAGGTTCTCACCGATTGAACTTTGGTATTTGTACACTTATTTTTGACACGTTGTTTGACACTTGCATTGTTGTCAAGTGTCAATTGGATGGGAAAACTGTTTGAAATTTGAACTGTCGAATCGGGTAATGTCACGTGCAAAGTGTAAACTAAAGTGTACACCATAGTGTACATCTAGCAAGGTTCTTACCGATTGAACACTGCTATTTGTACACTAATTTTCGACACGTTGTATGACACTTGCATTGTTCTCAAGTATCAATTGGATGGGAAAAATATTTGAAATTTAAACTGTACAACAAGGTAATGTCACATGGCAAAGTGAAAATTAAAGTGTACACCATAGTGCACATGTCACAAGGTCCTTACCAATTGAACTTTGCTATTCGGACACTAATTTTTGACACGTTATTTGACACTTGCATTGTTTTTAAGAGTTCAATGGATGAAAATTGTTTGAAATTTAAATAGTCCAATAGGGTAATGTCATGTGAGAAAGTGTAAACTAAAGTTTATACCATAGTGTTCATGTACCAAGGTTTTTACCTACTGAACATTGCAATTTGTACACTGATTTTTGACTCGTGGTTTGACACTTGCATTATTGTCAAGGTGAATTGGATGGGAAAACCGTTTGAAATTTAAACTATCCAACAGGGTAATGTTACGTGGCAAAGTGTAAACTAAAGTGTACACCATAGTGTACATGTAGCAAGGTCTTTACCGATTCAACTTTGCTATTTGTACACTGATTTTTGAAACATTGTTTGACACTTGTATTGTTGTCAAGGACAAATTGGATGGGGAAACTATTTAAAATTTAAACTATCCAATAGGGTAATGTCATGTGGCAAAGTGTAAACTGAAGTGTACACCATAGTGTACAAGTAGCAAGGTTCTCATCGATTGAACTTTGTTATTTGTACACCGATTTTTGGCACGTTGTTTGACACTTACATTGTTGTTAAGTGTCAATGGGATTGGAAAACTATTTGAAAATTCAACTGTCCAACAGGTTAATATCACGTGGCAAAGTGAAAACTAAAGTCTACACCATAGTGTACACTTAGCAAGGTCCTTACCGATTCAACTTTGCTATTTGGAACCTAATTTTTGACACGTTGTTTGACACTTGCATTGTTGTTAAGGGTCAATTGGATGGGAAAACTATTTTAAATTTGAGCTGTCCAACGGGTAATGTCACGTTGTAAAGTGTAAACTAAAGTGTAAACCATAGTGTACATGTACCAAGGTTCTTACCGATTGCACACTGCTATTTGTGCCCTAATTTTTGACACATTGTTTGACACTTGCATAGTTGTCAAGTGTGAATCAGATGGGAAAACTATTTGGAATTTAAACTGTCCAATGGGGTAATGTAATGTAGCAAAGTGTAAAATAAAGTGTGCACCGTAGTGTACATGTAGCGAGATCCTTACCGATTGAACACTACTATTTTACACTAATTTTTGATACGTTGTTGGACACTTGCACTTTTGTCAAATGTCTATTGGAAGGGAAATTTTTTTCGAATTTAAACTGTCTAATAGGGTAATGTCACGTGGCAAAGTGTGAACTAAAGTATATGCCATAGTTTACATGTAGCAAGGTCCTTACCGATTGAACTTTGCTATTTGTACCCTGATTTTCGACACGTTGTTTAACACTTGCATCGTTGTCAAGTGTCAATTGACTGGGAAAACTGTTTGAAATTTAAACTGTACAACAGTGTAATATCACATAGCGAAGTGTAAACTAAAGTGTACACCATAGTGTACCTATCGCAAAGTTCCTACTGATTGAAGTTTGCTATTTGTACACTGATTTTTGACACGTTATTTGACACTTGCACTGTTGTCTAGTGTCAATTGGACGAGAAAACTATTTAAAATTTAGACTGTCCAATAGGGTAATGTCACGTGTCACAGTGTAAACTAAAGTGTACACCATAGTGTACATGTAGCAAGGTTCTTACCGATTGAACTATTCTATTTGTACACTGATTTTTGACATGTTGTTTGACACTTGGATTGTCGTCAAGTGTCAATTGGGTAGAAAAATTGGTTGAAATTTATACTATCTAACAGGGTAATGTCATGTGGCAAAGTGAAAATTAAAGTGTACACCATAGTGTACATGTTGCAAGGTCGTTACCGATTGAACACTGCTATTTGTACATTGATTTTTGACACGCTATTTGACACTTGCATTATTGTCAAAGGTCAAATGGAAGGGAAAATTGTTTGAAATTTAAACTGTCCAATAAGGTAATCTCACGTGGCAAAGTGTAAACTAAAGTCTACACCATAGTGTAGATGTGGCAAGGCCCTTACCGATTGAACTTTGCTATTTGTACACTGATTTTCAGCACGTTGTATGATGCTTGCATTGTTGTCAAGTATCAATTGGCTGGGAAAACTATTTATAATTTAGAATATCCAACAGGGTAATGTCACGTGGTGAAGTGTACACTATAGTTTACCTATCGCAATGTTCTTACCAATTGAACTTTGCTATTTGTACACTAATTTTTGACAATTGTTTGACACTTGCATGTTCATCTAGTGTCAATTGGATGGGAAAACTATTTGAAATTTAAACTGTCCTATAAGGTAATGTCATGTGGCAAAGTGTAAACTAAAGTGTACACCATAGTGTACATGTAGCAAGGTTCTTACTGACTGAACTTTGCTATTTGTACACTGATTGTTGACACGTTGTTTGACATTTACATTGTTGTCAAGTATCAATTGGATGGGAGAACTGTTTGAAATTTAAATTGTCCAACAAGGTAATGTCACGTAGTAAAGTGAAAATCAAAGTGTACACAATAGTGTACATGTAGCAAGGTCCTTGTCGATTGAACATTCCTATTTGGAAACTGATTTTTGACACGTTGTTTGACACTTGCATTGTTGTCAAGTATCAATTGGAAGGGAGAACTGTTTGAAATTTAAACTGCCCAGCGGGGTAATGTCTCGTGGCAAAGTGAAAATTAAAGTGTACACAATAGTGTACATGTAGAAATGTCCTTACCGATTGAACAATACTATTTGTACACTGATTTTTGACACGTTGTTCAGCATTTTTGTTGTTGTCAAGTGTTAATTGGCTGGAAGAACTGTTTGAAATTTAAACTGTCCAACAGGGTAATGTCACGTGGCAAAGTGTAAACTAAAGTGTACACCATAGTGTACCTGTCGCAAGGTCCCTACCCATTGAAGTTTGCTATTTGTACACGAATTTTTGACACGTTGTTTGAAACTTGCATAGTTGTCAATGTCAATTGAATGGGAAAATTGTTAGAAATTTAAACTGTCCAACAGGGTACACCATAATGTACATGTACACCATAGTGTAATTGTAGCAAGGTACTTATCGATTGAACTTTGCTCTTTGTACACTGATTTTGGACGCGTTGTTTGACACTTGCATTGTTGTCAAGTGTCAATTTGATGGGAAAATAGTTTGAAATTTAAACTGTCCAATAGGGTAGTGTCAAGTGGCAAAGTGTAAACTAAAGTGTACACCCTAGTGTACATGTACCAAGATTCTTAATGATTGAACCTTGCTATTTGTACACTGATTTTTGACATAGTGTTTGACACTTGCATTATTGTCAAGTTTCAATAAGATGGGAAAACTGTTTGAAATTTAAACTGCCCAATAGGGTAACGTCACATGGCAAAGTGTAAACTAAAGTGTACATCGTTGTGTACATGTAGCAAAGTCCTTACCGATTGAACTTTGCTATTTGTGCACAGATTTTCGACATGTTGTTTGACACTTATACTGTTGTCAAGTCTCAATTGGATGGGAAAACTGTTTGAAATTTAAACTGTCCAACGGGGTAATGTCACGTGGCAAAGTGTAAACTGAAGAGTACACCATAGTGTACATGTAGCAAGGTCCTTACCGATTGAAAAATGCTATTTGTACACTGATTTTTGACATGTTGTTTGGCACTCGTATTGTTGTCATGTGTCAATTGGATGGGAAACCTATTTAAAATTTAAAACTGTCCAACAGGGTAACGTCACGTGGTAAAGTGCAAACTAAAGTGTACACATAGTGTACATGTACCAAGGTCCTTACCGATGGAACTTTACTATTTGTACACTGATTTTTGATACGTGGCAAAGTGTAAACTAAAGTGCACACCATCGTGTACATTTAGCAAGGTCCTCGCCGATTGAACATTGCTATTTTTACACAGATTTTTGACATGTTGCAGGGTAATGTCACGTGGCAAAGTGGAAACTAAAGTGCACACCATCGTGTACATTTAGCAAGGTCCTCGCCGATTGAACATTGCTATTTTTACACAGATTTTTGACATGTTGCAGGGTAATGTCACGTGGCAAAGTGGAAACTAAAGTGCACACCATCGTGTACATTTAGCAAGGTCCTCGCCGATTGAACATTGCTATTTTTACACAGATTTTTGACATGTTGCAGGGTAATGTCACGTGGCAAAGTGGAAACTAAAGTGCACACCATCGTGTACATTTAGCAAGGTCCTCGCCGATTGAACATTGCTATTTTTACACAGATTTTTGACATGTTGCAGGGTAATGTCACGTGGCAAAGTGGAAACTAAAGTGCACACCATCGTGTACATTTAGCAAGGTCCTCGCCGATTGAACATTGCTATTTTTACACAGATTTTTGACATGTTGCAGGGTAATGTCACGTGGCAAAGTGGAAACTAAAGTGCACACCATCGTGTACATTTAGCAAGGTCCTCGCCGATTGAACATTGCTATTTTTACACAGATTTTTGACATGTTGCAGGGTAATGTCACGTGGCAAAGTGGAAACTAAAGTGCACACCATCGTGTACATTTAGCAAGGTCCTCGCCGATTGAACATTGCTATTTTTACACAGATTTTTGACATGTTGCAGGGTAATGTCACGTGGCAACGTGTAAACTAAAGTGTACACCATACTGTACATGTAGCAAGGTTCTCATCTAGTGTCAATTGGATGGGAAAACTATTTGAAATTTAAATTGTCTAGCAGGGTAATGTCACGTGGCAAAGTGTAAACTAAAGTGCACACCATCGTGTACATTTAGCAAGGTCCTCGCCGATTGAACATTGCTATTTTGTACACTAATTTTTGACACGTTGTTTGGCACTTACATTGTTGGGAAGTGTCAATTGGATGGGAAAACTATTTCAAATTTAAACCGTCCAACAGGGTAACGTCACGTGGTAAAGTGCAAACTAAAGTGTACGCCATAGTGTATATGTAATTATGATGTAAGTGTCAAACAAGGTGTCAAAAATTAGTTTACAAATAGCAAAGTTCAATCGGTAAGAACCTTGCAACATGTACACTATGCTGTGCACTTTAAATCACACTTTGCCACGTGACATTACCATGTTGGACAGCTCAAATCACAAATAGTTTTCCCATCAAATTGGCATATAACAACAATGTAAGTGTCAAAAAACATGTCAAAAATCAGTATACAAATATCGAAGTTCAATCGATAAGGAACTTGCCACATGTACACTATGATGTACACTTTAGTTTACACTTTACAACGTGACATTACCCTGTTAGAGAGTATTAATTTCGAACAGTTTTCCCATCCAATTGATATTTGACAACAATGCAAGTGTCAAACAGCGTGTCCAAAATCAGTGTACAAGTAGCAAAGTTCAATCGGTAAGGGCCTTGCTACATGTACACTATGCTGTCCACTTTAGTTTACACTTTGCCACGTGACATTACCCTGTTAGAGAGTATTAATTTCGAACAGTTTTCCCATCCAATCGACACTTGACAACAATGCAAGTGTCAAACAGCGTGTCCAAAATCAGTGTACAACTAGCAAAGTTCAATCGGTAAGGGCCTTGCTACATGTACACTATGCTGTCCACTTTAGTTTACACTTTGCCACGTGACATTACCCTGTTAGAGAGTATTAATTTCGAACAGTTTTCCCATCCAATCGACACTTGACAACAATGCAAGTGTCAAACAGCGTGTCCAAAATCAGTGTACAACTAGCAAAGTTCAATCGGTAAGGGCCTTGCTACATGTACACTATGCTGTCCACTTTAGTTTACACTTTGCCACGTGACATTACCCTGTTAGAGAGTATTAATTTCGAACAGTTTTCCCATCCAATCGACACTTGACAACAATGCAAGTGTCAAACAGCGTGTCCAAAATCAGTGTACAACTAGCAAAGTTCAATCGGTAAGGGCCTTGCTACATGTACACTATGCTGTCCACTTTAGTTTACACTTTGCCACGTGACATTACCCTGTTAGAGAGTATTAATTTCGAACAGTTTTCCCATCCAATCGACACTTGACAACAATGCAAGTGTCAAACAGCGTGTCCAAAATCAGTGTACAACTAGCAAAGTTCAATCGGTAAGGGCCTTGCTACATGTACACTATGCTGTCCACTTTAGTTTACACTTTGCCACGTGACATTACCCTGTTAGAGAGTATTAATTTCGAACAGTTTTCCCATCCAATCGACACTTGACAACAATGCAAGTGTCAAACAGCGTGTCCAAAATCAGTGTACAACTAGCAAAGTTCAATCGGTAAGGGCCTTGCTACATGTACACTATGCTGTCCACTTTAGTTTACACTTTGCCACGTGACATTACCCTGTTAGAGAGTATTAATTTCGAACAGTTTTCCCATCCAATCGACACTTGACAACAATGCAAGTGTCAAACAGCGTGTCCAAAATCAGTGTACAACTAGCAAAGTTCAATCGGTAAGGGCCTTGCTACATGTACACTATGCTGTCCACTTTAGTTTACACTTTGCCACGTGACATTACCCTGTTAGAGAGTATTAATTTCGAACAGTTTTCCCATCCAATCGACACTTGACAACAATGCAAGTGTCAAACAGCGTGTCCAAAATCAGTGTACAACTAGCAAAGTTCAATCGGTAAGGGCCTTGCTACATGTACACTATGCTGTCCACTTTAGTTTACACTTTGCCACGTGACATTACCCTGTTAGAGAGTATTAATTTCGAACAGTTTTCCCATCCAATCGACACTTGACAACAATGCAAGTGTCAAACAGCGTGTCCAAAATCAGTGTACAACTAGCAAAGTTCAATCGGTAAGGGCCTTGCTACATGTACACTATGCTGTCCACTTTAGTTTACACTTTGCCACGTGACATTACCCTGTTAGAGAGTATTAATTTCGAACAGTTTTCCCATCCAATCGACACTTGACAACAATGCAAGTGTCAAACAGCGTGTCCAAAATCAGTGTACAACTAGCAAAGTTCAATCGGTAAGGGCCTTGCTACATGTACACTATGCTGTCCACTTTAGTTTACACTTTGCCACGTGACATTACCCTGTTAGAGAGTATTAATTTCGAACAGTTTTCCCATCCAATCGACACTTGACAACAATGCAAGTGTCAAACAACGTGTCAAAAATTGGTGTACAAATAGCAAAGTTCAATCGGTAAGAACCTTGCTACATGTACATTATGGTGTGCACTTTGGTTTACACTTCGCCGCTTGACACTACCCTGTTGGACAGTTTAAATTTCAAACTGTTTTACTATCCAATTGACACTTGATGACAATGCAAGTGTCGGAGAACATGTTAAAAATCGCTGTACAAATAGTAAAGTTCAATTGGTAAGAACCTTGCTACATGTACACTATGGTCTATACTTTAGTTTACACTTTGCCACGTGACATTACCCTGTTAGACAGTTTAAATTACAAATAGTTTTCCCATCCAATTGACACTTAACAATAATGTAAGTGTCAAACAACGTGTCAAAAATCAATGTCCAAATAGCAAAGTTCAATCAGTAAGGACCTTGCTACATGTACACTATGTTGTACATTTTAGTTTACACTATGCCGTGTGATATTACCCTACTGGACAGTTTAAATTTCAAACAATTTTCTTATCCAATTGACACTTTTCAATAGCATAAATGTCAAACAACGTGTCAAAAATTAGTGTACAAATAGCAAAGTTCAATCTATATGAACCATGCTGCATGTACACTATGGTGTACACTTCTATTTACACTTTGCCACGTGACATTACCCTATTGGATAGTTTAAATTTCAAACAGTTTTCCTATTCAGTTGACACTTGACAACAATGGAAGTATCAAACAACATATAAAAAATCAGTGTACAAAGAGCAAAGTTCAATCGGTAAGGACCTTGCTACATTTACACTATGGTGTACACATTAGTTTACACTTTGCCACGTGACATTACCCTATTAGACAGTGCAAATTTCAAACAATTTTCCCATGTAATTGACACTTGACAACAATACAAGCGTCAAACAACGTGTCAAAAATCAGTGTACAAATAGCAAAGTTCAATTTGTATGAACCACGCTACATGTACGCTATGGTGTACACTTCAGTTTAAAATTAGCCACGTGATATTACCCTGCTTGACAGTTTAAATTTCAAACAGTTTTCCCAACCAGTTAATACTTGACAACAATACAAGTGTCAAACAACGTGTCAAAAATAGGTGTACAAATGGCAAAGTTCAATCGGTAAGAACCTTGCTACACGTACACTATGGTGTGCACTTGTTAGACAGTATAAATTTCAAATAGTTTTTCCATCCAATTGACACTTGACAACAATTCAAGTGTCAAACAAGTTCTTAAAAATCCATGTACAAATAGCAGTATTCAATCGGTAAGAACCGTGCTACATGTACACTATGCTGTACACTTTAGTTTACACTTTGCCACATGACATTTCCAAGTTGGACAGTTTAAATTACAAATAGTTTTCCCATCCAATTGACACTTCACAACAATGTAAGTCAAAAATCAGGGTACAAATAGCAAAGTTCAATCGATAAGGACCTTGCTACATGTACACTATGTTGTAAACTTTGGTTTACACTTTGCTACGTGAAATTATCCTGTTGGACAGTTTAAATTTCAAACAGTTTTCCCTTACAATTAACACTTGACAACAATGCAAGTGTCAAACAACGTGTCAAAAATTAGTTTCCAAATAGCAAAGTTCAATCGGTAAGGGCATTGTGGCATGTACACTATGGTGTACACTTGGGTTAACACTATGCCACGGGACATTACCCTATTCTGCAGTTTAGATTTCAAATAGTTTTCCCATCTCATTGACGCTTGACAACAATGCAAGTGTAAAACAATGTGTCAAAAATCAATGCAGAAATAGCAAAGTTCAATCGGAAAGAACCATGCTGCATGTACACTATGGTATAAACTTTTGTTTACACATTGCCATGTGACATTAACCTGTGGGATAGTTTAGATTTCAACAAGTTTTCCCATCCAATTGACACTTGACAACAATGCAAGTGTCAAATAACGTGTCAAAAATTAGTTCACAAATTGCATAGTTCAATCAGTAAGAACCTTGCTACATGTAAACTATGGTGTACACTATAGTTTACACTTTGCAACGTGACTTTGCCCTGCTAGATAGTATAAATTTGATAGAGTTTCCCCATCCAATTGACATTTGACAATGATGCAAGTGTCAAACAACGTGTCAAAAATCAATGTACAAATTGCAAAGGTCAATCGATAAGAACCTTACGACATGTACACTTTGGTGTACGCTTTAGTTTACACTTTGCCACATGACACTACCCCACTGGACAGTTTAAATCTCAAACTATTTTCCATCCAATTGACACTTAACAACAATGCAATTGTCATACAACGTGCCAAAAACTCGTGTTCAAATAGCAAAGTTCAATTGGTAAGAACCTTGCAAATGTACACTAAGATGTGCACTTTAGTTTAAACTTTGCCACGTGACATTACCCTATTGGACAGTTTAAATTTCAAACAGTTTTCCCATCCAATTGACACTTCACAACAATGCAAGCATCAGAGAACGTGTCAAAAATCGATGTACAACTAGCAAAGTTCAATCGGTAAGAACCTTGCTACATGTACACTATGGTGTACACTTTACCACGTGACATTACCCTGTTGGACAGTTTAAATTTCAAACCATTTTCCCATCCAATTGACACTTGACAACAATGCAAGTGTCAAACAATGTGTCAAAAATCAGTGTCCAAATAGTGAAGTTCAATCGGTAAGGACCTTGCTACATGTACACAATGGTGTACACTTTAGTTTACACTATGTCGCGTGACATTACCCTATTGGATAGTTGAAATGTTAAACAGTTTTCCCATCTAATTAACACTTGTCAACAACGTAAGTGTCAAACAACATGTCAAAAATCGGTGTACAAATAGCAAAGTTCAATCGATATGAACCATGGTACATGTATACTATGGTGTACACTTTAATTTACACTTTGCCACGTGACATTTAGCTTATTGGAAAATTTAAATTTCAAACAGTTTTCCCTTCCAGTTGACACTTGACAACAATGCAAGTATCAAACAACGTGCCAAAAATCAGTGTACAAATAGCAAAGTACAATCGATAAGGACCTTGCTTTATGTACACTATGGTGTACACTTTAGTTTACACTTTGCGACGTGGCATTACCCTATTAGACAGTTTAAATTTCATATAGTTTTCCCATTCAATTGACCCTTGACAACAATGTAAGTGTCAGACAACGTGTCAAAAATAAGTGTACAAATAGCAAAGTTAAATCGGTAAGGAACTAGCGACATGTACACTATGGTGTACACTTTAGTTTATACTTTTCAACGTGACATTACCTTGTCGAACAGTTTAAATTTGGAATAGTTTTCCCATCCAATTGACACTCGACAACAATACAAGTGCTAAACAATGCGTAAAAAATTAGTGTACAAATAGCAAAGTTCAATAGGTAAGGACCTTGCGACATGTACGCTTTGGTGTACACTTTAGTTTACACTTTGGCAGGTGACATTGTCCCGCTGGACAGTTTAAATTTTAAACAGTTTTTCCATCCAATTGACACTTGAAAACAATGCAAGTGTCATACAACATGTCAAAAATTCATGTTTAAATGGCAAAGCTCAATCGGTAACAACCTTGCTACATGTACACTATGGTGTGCACTTTAGTTTACACTTCGCCACGTGACATTACCCTGTTGGACTGTTTAAATTTTAAACAGTTTTCCTATCCAATTGACACTTGATAACAATGGAAGTGTTAGAGAACATGTCAAAAATTGGTGTACAAATAGCAAAGTTCAATCGGTAAGAACCTTGCTACGTGTACACTATGGTGTATGCTTTAGTTTACACTTTGCCACATGACATTACCATGTTGGACAGTTTAAATTACAAATATTTTTCCCATCCAATTGACACTTAACAACAATGTAAGTGTCAGACAACGTGTCAAATATCAGTGTACAAATAGCAAAGTTGAATCGGTAAGGAACTAGCGACATGTACACTATGGTGTACACTTTAGTTTATGCTTTTCAACGTGACATTATCCTGTTGGAAAGTTTAAATTTGGAATAGCTTTCTCATCCAATTGACACTTGACAACAATGCAAGTGTCAAACAACATGTCCATAATGAGTGTACAAATAGCAAAGTTCAATTGGTAAGAACCTTGCTGTACGTACACTATAGTGTGCGTACTTTAGTTTACACTTTGCCACGTGACATTACTTAATTGGGCAGTTTAAATTTCAATTAGTTTTCCCATCCAACTGACACTTGAAAACAATGCAAGTGTTAAACAACGTGTCAAAAATTAGTGTACAAATAGAAATGTTCAATCGGTAAGGACCTAGCTACATGTACACTATGGTGTACACTTTAGTTTACACTTTACCACGTGACATTACCTTGTTAGACAGTATAAATTTCGAATAGTTTTCCCATCCAATTAACACTTGACAGCAATGTAAGTGTCAAACAACGTGTTAAAAATTGGTGTACAAATAGCAAAGTTCAATCGGTAAGAACTTTCCTACATGTACACTACGGTGTGCACTATAGTTTACACTTTACCACATGACATTACCTTATTGGACAGTTTAAGTTTCAAACAATTTTCCCATCTAATTGACACTTGACAACAATGCAAGTGTGAAACAATGTTTCAAAAATTAGTGTATGAATAGCAATGTTCAATCGGAAAGGACCTAGCTAGATGTACACTATGATGTACACTTTAGTTTACACTATGCCATGTGACATTTTCCAATTAGATAGTATAAATTTCAAATAGTTTTTCGATCCAAGACAGTTAACAATAGTGCAAGTATCAAACAACGTGTCAAAAATTAGTGTACAAATTTCAAAGTTCAACCGGTAAGAAACTTGGTATATGCACACTTTTGGTTTACACTTTGCCACGTGATATTACCCTGTTAGACAGTATAAATTTGAAAGAGTTTTCCAGTCCTATTGACACTTGACAACAATGCAAGTGTCAAACAACGTGTCAAATATTAATGTACAAATTGCAAAGTTCAATCGGTAAGAACCTTGCGACATGTAAACTTTGGTTTACACTTTAGTTTACACTTTGTCAAGTGACATTGTCCCACTAGACAGTTTAAATTTCAAGCAATTTTTCCATCCAATTGACACTTGAAAACAATGCAAGTGTCATACAACCTGTTAAAAATTCATGTTTAAATAGCAAAGTTCAATCGGTAAGAATCTTGCCACATGTACACTATGGTGTGCACTTTAGTTTACACTTCGCCATGTGACATTAACCTGTTGGACAGTTTAAATTTTAAATAGTTTTCCTATCCAATTGACACTTGATAACAATGCAAGTGTCAGAGAACGTGTCAAAAATTGGTTTACAAATAGCAAAGTTCAATCGGTAAGAACCTTGCTACATGTACACTATGGTGTATGCTTTAGTTTACACTTTGCCACGTGACATTACCCTGTTGGACAATTTAAATTACAAATAGTTCTCCCATCCAATTGACACTTAACAACAATGTAAGAGTCAAACAACGTGTCAAAAATCAATGTACAAATAGCAACGTTCAGTCGGTAAGGACCTTGCTACATGTGCACTATGGTGTACATTTTAGTTTACACTATGCCGTGTAATATTACCCTATTAGACAGTTTAAATTTCAAACAGTTCATCTATCCAATTGACACTTTTCAACAGCGTAAATGTCAAACGTGTCAAAAATGAGTGTACAAATAACAAAGTTCGATCGATATGAACCATGCTGCATGTACACTATGTTGTACACTTCTATTTACATTATGTCACGTGACATTACCCTGTTGGATAGTTTAAATTTCACACAGTTTTCCCATTCAGTAGACACTTGACAAAAATGGAAGTATCAAACAACGTGTCAAAAATCAGTGTACAAAGAGCAAAGTTCAATCGGTAAGGACCTTGCTACATGTACACTATGGTGTACACATTAGTTTACACCTTGCCACGTGACATTATCCTATTAGACAGTGTAAATTTCAAACAATTTTCCCATCCAATTGACACCTGACAACAATGTAAGTGTCAATCGTGTCAAAATCAATTTACATATAGCAAAGTTCAATTTCTAAGAACCACACTACATGTACGCTATGGTGTACACTTCAGTTTAAAATTAGCCACGTGACATTTGACAATAATGCAACGTGTCAAAAATCAATGTACAAATTGCAAAGGTCAATCGATAAGAACCTTGCGACATGTACACTTTGGTGTACGCTTTAGTTTACACTTTACCACATGACACTACCCCACTGGACAGTTTAAATCTCAAACTATTTTCCATCCAATTGACACTTAACAACAATGCAATTGTCATACAACGTGCCAAAAATTCGTGTTCAAATAGCAAAGTTCAATCGATAAGAACCTTGCAAATGTACACTAAGATGTGCACTTTAGTTTAAACTTTGCCACGTGACATTACCCTATTGAACAGTTTAAATTTCAAGCAGTTTTCCCATCCAATTGACACTTCACAACAATGCAAGCATCAGAGAACGTGTCAAAAATAGATGTACAACTAGCAAAGTTCAATCGGTAAGAACCGTGCTACATGTACACTATGGTGTACACTTTAGTTTACACTTTGCCACGTGACATTACCCTGTTGGACAGTTTAAATTTCAAACCATTTTCCCATCCAATTGACACTTGACAACAATGCAAGTGTCAAACAACGTGTCAAAAATCAGTGTCCAAATAGTGAAGTTCAATCGGTAAGGACCTTGCTACATGTACACAATGGTGTACACTTTAGTTTACACTTTGCCACGTGACATTACCCTGTTGGACAGTTTAAATTTCAAACCATTTTCCCATCCAATTGACACTTGACAACAATGCAAGTGTCAAACAACGTGTCAAAAATCAGTGTCCAAATAGTGAAGTTCAATCGGTAAGGACCTTGCTACATGTACACAATGGTGTACACTTTAGTTTACACTATGTCACGTGACATTACCCTATTGGATAGTTGAAATGTTAAACAGTTTTCCCATCTAATTGACACTTGTCAACAACGTAAGTGTTAACCAACATGTCAAAAATCAGTGTACAAATAGCAAAGTTCAATCGAAAAGAACCGTACTGCATGTGCACTATGGTATACACTTTAGTTTACACATTGCCATGTGACATTACCCTGTTGGGTGGTTCAAATTTCAACAAATTTTCCCATCCAATTGACACTTGAAAACAATGCAAGTGTCAAACAACGTGTCAAAAATCAGTGTATAAATTGCATAGTTCAATCGGTAAGAACTTTGCTACATGTACACTATGGTGTACACTTTAGTTTACACTTTGCCACATGACATTACCCTGCTAGACAGTATAAATTTGATTGAGTTTTTCCATCCAATTGACACTTAACAACAATGCAAGTGTCAAACAACGTGTCAAAAATCAATGTACAAATTGGAAATTTCAGTCGATAAGAACCTTGCAATATGTACACTTTGGTGTACGCTTTAATTTACACTTTGCCACATGACACTACCCCACTGGACAATTTAAATCTCAAACTATTTTTCTATCCAATTGACACTTGACAACAATGCAAGTGTCATACAACGTGCTAAAAATTCGTGTTCAAATAGCAAAGTTCAATCGGTAAGAACCTTGCAAATGTACACTATGGTGTGCACTTTAGTTTAAACTTTGCCATTTGACATTACCCTGTTGGTCAGTTTAAATTTTAAACAGTTTTCCCATCCAATTGACACTTCACAACAATGCTAGTGTCAGAGAACGTGTCAAAAATCGGTGCACAAGTAACAAAGTTCAATTGGTAAGAACGCTGCTACATGTACACTATGGTGTACACTTTAGTTTACACTTTGCCACGTGACATTACCCTGTTGGACAGTCTAAATTTCAAATAGTTTTCCCATCCAATTGACACTTGACAACAATGTAAATGTCAAACAACGTATCAAAAATCAGTGTACGAATTGCATAGTTCAATCGGTAAAAATCTTGCTACATGTACACTATGTTGTACACTTTAGTTTACACTTTGCCATGTGACATTACCTTGCTAGGCAGTATAAATTTGATAGAGTTTCCCCATCCAATTGATACTTGACAACAATGCAAGTGTCAAACAACGTGTCAAAAATCAATGTACAAATTGCAAAGGTCAATCGATAAGAACCTTGTGCCATGTACACTTTGGTGTACGCTTTAGCTTACACTTTGCCACATAACATTACCCTACTGGACAGTTTAAATCTCAAACTATTTTTCTATCCAATAGACACTTGACAACAATGCAAGTGTCAAACAACGTGTTAAAAATCAATTTACAAATAGCAAAGTTCAATTTGTATGAAGCGCGCAATATGTATGCTATGGTGTACACTTCAGTTTAAAATTATCCACGTGACATTACCCTGCTTGACAGTTTAAATTTCAAACAGTTTTCCCATCCAATTGATTTTGACAACAATACAAGTGCCAAACAATGTGTCAAAAATAGGTGTACAAATAGCAAAGTTCAATCGATAAGAACCTTGCTACACGTACACTATGGTGTACACTTGTTAGACAATATAAATTCCAAATAGTTTTTCCAACCAATTGACACTTGACAACAATTCAAGTGTCAAACAAGTTGTTAAAATTCCATGTACAAATAGCAATGTTCAATCGGTAAGAACCGTGCTACATGTACACTATGCTGTACACTTTAGTTTACACTTTGCCACATGACATTACCAAATTTGACTGTTTAAATTACAGACAATTTTCCCATCCAATTGACATTTAACAACAATGCAAGTCAAAAATCAGTGTACATATCGTAAAGTTCAATCGATAAGGACCTTGCTACAGGTACACTATGGTGTACACTTTAGTTTACACTTTGTTACGTGAAATTGCCCTGTTGTACAGTTTAAATTTCAAACAGTTTTCCCTTACAATTGACACTTGATAACAACGCAAGTGTTAAACTACGTGTTAAAAATCAGTTTACAAACAGCAAAGTTCAATCGGTAAGGGCATTGCGGCATGTACATTATGGTGTACACTTGGGTTTACACTATGCCACGGGACATTACCTTGTTCTATAGTTTAAATTTCAAATAGTTTTCCATCCCATTGACACTTGACAACAGTGCAAGTGTAAAACATTGTGTCAAAAATCTGTGCAGAAATAGCGAAGTTCAATCGAAAAGAACCGTACTGCATGTGCACTATGGTATACACTTTAGTTTACACATTGCCATGTGACATTACCCTGTTGGGCAGTTTAAATTTCAACAAGTTTTCCCATCCAATTGACACTTGAAAACAATGCAAGTGTTAAACAACGTGTCAAAAATCAGTGTACAAATTGTGTAGTGTAATCGGTAAGAACCTTGCAACATGTACACTATGGTGTACACTTTAGTTTACACTTTACGACGTGACATTATCCTGCTGGACAGTATAAATTTGATAGAGTTTGTCCATCCAATTGACACTAGACAACAATGCAAGTGTCAAACAACGTGTCAAAAATTGGTTTACAAATAGCAAAGTTCAATCGGTAAGAACCTTGCTACATGTACACTATGGTGTATGCTTTAGTTTACACTTTGTCACGTGACATTACCCTATTGGACAATTTAAATTACAAATAGTTCTCCCATCCAATTGACACTTAACAACAATGTAAGTGTCAAACAACGTGTCAAAAATCAATGTACAAATAGCAAAGTTCAATCGATAAGGACCTTACTACATGTACACTACGGTGTTCATTTTAGTTTACACTATGCCGTGTGATATTACCCTGTTAACAGTTTAAATTTCAAACAATTTTTCTATCCAATTGGTACTTTTCAACAGCGTAAATGTCAAACAACGTGTCAAAAATCAGTGTACAAATAGCAAAGTTCAATCGATATGAACCATGCTACATGTACACTATTTTGTACACTTCTATTTACACTTTGCGACATGACATTACCCTGTTGGATAGTTTAAATTTCAAATAGTTTTCCCATTCAGTTGACACTTGATAACAATGGATGTAACGCCCCAAATTTTATTGACTTAAATTTTGGGTGTTATCGATATCATTCCAGAAACATACTTAATGCGGAAATATTTAACTGGAAATTTAAAAACCCTTACATTTATTTGAACTCTTAAATACTAAATAAAATAAACATAGTGTCATAAACTTTAGAACATTAAATAGAAACAAAGAAAACACACCAAGTACTCTTAACAAATTTTATTCGTGAACATTTCCTTAAAGATTTTATTTGGCAGTCGGCACACCGCTCACTACCATCCACGTCGACCATACTGACCTGAAATATTAAAATTGAAGGAGTGAGTGATTATACTCAGTATGATACGTGCGTCCAAAACAATATAATAACTTTTAAAACGTAAATTCATAACATTCCATACCATCATTTCGTCAAGAGCAATCGGTGATCAATCGAATGCTCTAACACATTTGAGAGGACCCGAAGGAAATCTCACATTTCATTTCATTGGGACCCGCAGGTCAATTAGCATTTCATGAAATAAATCACTTCAAAATTTATAATATTGCAAGGACAATCAACTTGCACATAAAGTATCCTACCTTAATTGATAATAGAGTGGTTGGGAGAAAGTAAGGAATTCACGTTTCCAAAATCCTTTCATTGTTGACGTGTCTTGCGGATTTAAGATCGATCTGGTGGCAACTCCGACGTGCCAAAATCCTAATTCATTACCGTTTATTAAAAAAAAAAACTTGACAACAAATATTCCTTAAATAGGAATTCATAGTATTGCTCTATTTCAATTTATTAGTGTCCTAAAATTTTATGTGTAATTAAATGTGTGAAAGCTCGTACAACTTGAAGTTAAATCAACTTTTACAAGTATGGTACACGTTGCTTCAATAGCCATTAAAGAAAATAGCTCCATAGCCATAATAAAATCCTTGTAGAGAAAAACTATTAAATTACAATATCTTCTCCTACAAATTTTATTCAACTGCATGCTAGTACAAGTACCTATACATATATAGTACACATATATATAATACATAAAATATATTTACATTCCTTCATCCACACGCCTATATAGGTACATAGTAATACATACAACATATATATGTACACAAACACAATATATAAATCTGCATATAGATACATCCATGTGTTCATGTGACATATACCTACATATATCTTATTTATATAGAGGCATTCATGTACACACAATATATACAGAAACACGCAAGTGCATAAAGAAATTTGATGTTATTAAATTAATATGTAGTGGGGTTTACATCATTTACCTACAGTGTTGGTTCTCAAAATGATGGCAGAAAATAAAACTTAATACCTTCTTGAGTAGTGTTTAACCTGTCTTGGATGAAACGGGCACTTCTGGGATCGGGACTCAAAAAGGCCGTGGAAGGTTAATTGAAGATGGAATAGAGTGGTTTTATGTCATAACTATTGGAGCATAAAAGAGTGAATTTATTTGTAAAGGGAGTGTATAATTAAGAAAAGTTTTGACTGCTAATCTTGTGAAAAGTATAAAAGGATAATTATGCAACCAAAGAAAAATCCCGTCAATTGACCCCGTAAACTTGCCCAGATTTCTTGTTAAATCAAATTAATTAAGATCTACTTAATATAATAATGGGAATGTCTTTTTTTTTTTTTTAAGATAAATAAGTTGCCATATTATAATTTATAATAAACAATTATATAATGTCTTATAAGGTTAATTGGACAATATATCCACAATAACTAACTTAAATTGGGACATTAATTTTTTTGTCAAACTCGTGCGTTACCATTAGTCTGGCAATTTATGCAAGGTTTACTTAATTTAATGGGGACATTCAAGGGCATTACTGATTACAATCTGTCCCAAAACTAAAGCAAGCATTATCTAACCCCACGTGTAAATTCACTCACACAATTCAAGCCATTAATCCCTAAAATCGAGGCAATTAATTCTTATAAAAAGAAACAACCCTTTCTCACACGTGTCTGTCAAATAAAAATTTCAAATATTTTGATAGCATAAACGTACTATGACAAGAAGTTGTCCAGGATTTAATATATTAAATTAAATCCCTCAGACCGTAAAATAAGGGAGAGTTACTTTCTTTTTCTATTTTTTTTAATACACTTGGGACATGGCAGTCATCTTCAATCTTCTTGAATTCAAATATTGATATTAATAAAAATTGCCAATTGATAACAACTTCTTTAAAGTGAAATTAACATAGACATCATTTATCTGAATTGACTTTTTCTCGAGCCTAATATACACGATTTATTACGAGCTATCCAAAGAGCCAAATATTGATATATTTATACTCACTCCATTAAAATTTAATTATTTAACCCAAATAAAAATGAATTTAAAACATGCTTCATTTTAGTCTTCAAATAAAAATATATAACATATGAAACAAATATATATATATATTTCTTTATCTTAAAATTTTCGTGGCTTTACAATGGAAGTATTAAACAACTTGTCAAAAATCAGTGTACAAAGAGTAAAGTTCAATCGGTAAGGACCTTGCTACATGTACACTATGGTGTACACATTTAGTTTACACTTTGCCACGTGACATTACCCTGTTAGACAATGTAAATTTCAAACAATTTTCCCATCCAATTGATACTTAACAACAATGCAAGTGTCAAACAACGTGTCAAAAATCAGTGTACAAATATCAAAATTTAATTTGTATGAACCACGCTACATGGATGCTATAGTGTACACTTCAGTTTAAAATTAGCCACGTGACACTACCCTGCTTGACAGTTTAAATTTCAAACACTTTTCCCATCCAATTGATACTTGACAACAATACAAGTGCCAAACGTGTCAAGAATAGGTGTACAAATAGCAAAGTTCAATCGGTAAGAACCTTGCTACACGTACACTATGGTGTACACTTGTTAGACAGTATAAATTTCAAATAGTTTTCCAGCCAATTGACACTTGACAACAATTCAAGTGTCAAACAAGTTGTTAAAAATCCATGTACAAATAGCAATGTTCAATCGATAAGAATCGTGCTACATGTACACTATGCTGTACACTTTAGTTTACACTTTCCTTTTGGACAGTTTAAATTACAAATAGTTTTCCCATCCAATTGACACTTAAAAATAATGCAAGTCAAAAATTAGTGTACATATCGCAAAGCTCAATCGATAAGGACCTCGCTACACGTACACTATGGTGTGCACTTTAGTTTACACTTTGCTGCATGAAATTACCCTGTTGTACAGTTTAAATTTCAAACAGTTTTCCCTTAAAATTGACACTTGACAGCAACGCAAGTGTCAAACTACGTGTCAAAAATCAGTTTACAAACAGCAAAGTTCAATCTGTAAGGGCATTGTGGCTTGTACACTATGGTGTACACTTGGGTTTAGATTATGCCATGGGACATTATCCTGTTCTACAGTTTAAATTTCAAACAGTTTTCCATCCCATTAACACTTGACAATAATACAAGTGTAAAACAATGTAATTTCAAACAGTTTTCCCATCCCATTGACACTTGACAATAATGCAAGTGTAAAACAATGTGTCAAAAATCAGTGCAGATAATAGCGAAGTTCAATCAAAAAGAACCGTGCTGCATGTATACTATGGTATACACTTTAGTTTACACATTGTCATGTGACATTACCCTGTTGGACAGTTTAAATTTCAACAAGTTTTCCCATCCAACTGACACTTGACAACAATGCAAGTGTCAAACAACGTGTCTAAAATTAGCGTACAAATTGCATAGTTCAATCGGGAATAGCCTTGCTACATGTACACTATGGTGTACACTTTAGTTTACACTTTGCCACGTGACATTACCTTGCTAGACAGTATAAATTTGATAGAGTTTTCACATCCAATTGACACTTGACAACAATGCAAGTGTCAAACAACGTGTCAAAAATCAATGTACAAATTTCAAAGTTCAATCGATAAGAACCTTGCGACATGTACACTTTTGTGTACGCTTTAGTTTGCACTTTGCCACGTGATACTACCCAACTAGACCGTTTAAATCTCAAACTATTTTTCCTTCCAATTGACACTTGACTACAATGCAAGTGTCATACAATGTGCCAAATAATCGTGTTCAAACAGCAAAGTTCAATCGGTAAGAACCTTGCAAATGTACACTATGGTGTGCACTTTAGTTTACACTTTGCCACGTGACATTACCCGAGTGGATAGTTTAAATTTCAAATAGTTTTCCCATCCAATTGACACTTCACAACAATGCAAGTCTCAGAGAATGTGTCAAAAATCAGTGTGCAAATAGCAAAGTTCAATTGGTAAGAACCTTGCTACATGTATACTACGGTGTACACTATAGTTTACACTTTGCCACGTGACATTACCCTGTTGGATAGTTTAAATTTTGAACAGTTTTCTCATCCAATTGACACTTGACAACAATGCAAGTGTCAAACAACGTGTCAAAAATTAGTGTCCAAATTGTAAACTTCAATCGGTAAGGACCTTGCTACATGTAGCCAATGGTGTACACTTTAGTTTACACTATGCCACATGATATTACCCTATTGGAAAGTTGAAATGTTAAATAGTTTTCCCATCCAATTGACACTTGTCCACAACGTAAGTGTCAAACAAAGTTTCAAAAAGTAGTGTACAAATAGCAATGTTCAATTGGTGAGGACCGTGCTACACGACATTACCCAGTTAGACAGTATAAATTTCAAACAATTTTGCCTTCCTATTGACAGTTGACAACAATGCAAGTGTCTAACAACGTGTCAAAAATCGATGTACAAATAGCAAAGTTCAATCGGTAAGAACCTTGATACATGTATACTATGGTGTACACTTGTTAGACTGTATAAATTTCAAATAGTTTTCTCATTGAATTGACACTTGACAACAATGCAAGTGTTAAACAAGTTGTTAAAGATCAGTGTAAAAATAGCAAAGTTCAATCGGTAAGGACTTTGCTGCATGTACACTATGGTGTACACTTTAGTTTACACTTTGCCACGTGACCTTACCATGTTGGGCAATTTAAATTAGAAACAGTTTTCCCATCCAATTGACACTTGACAACAGTGCGAATCAAAAATTAGTGTACAAATAACAAAGTTCAATCGATAAGGACCTTTCTACTTGTACACTATGGTGTACACTTTAGTTTACACTTTGCTACATGACATTACCCTGTTGGATAGTTTTAATTTCAAATAGTTTTTCCATACAATTGACACTTGACAACAATGCAAGTGTCAAACAACGCGTCAAAAATTAGTTTACAAACAGCAAAGTTCAATCGATAAGAACATTGCTGCTTGTACACATTGGTTTACACTATGCCACTCGACGTTACCCAGTTGGACAGTTTAAATTTCAAATAGTTTTGCCATCCCATTGACTCTTGACAACAATGTGGCAAAAATCAGTGCAAAGATAGCAAAGTTCAATTGGTATGAACCATGCTAAATGTACACTATGGTGTACACTTTGCCTCGTGACATTAACCTGCTGGATAGTTTTAATTTCAAATAGTTTTTCCATCCAATTGACACTTAACAACAATGCAAGCATCAAACAACGTCAAAAATTAGTGTAAAAATTCAAATTACTTTTCCACGAGACATTACTCTGTTGGACAGTTAAAAATTCAAATAGTTTTCCCATTCAATTGACACTTGGCAACAATGCAAGTGTCAAACAACGTGTCAAAAATCAGTGTACAAATAGCGAAGTTCAATCAGTAAGAGCTTTGCTACATGTACATTATGTGTACACTTGGCCGCATGACATTACTCTATTGTACAATTTAAATTTCAAATAGTTTTTCCATCCATTCGGCGTTTGACAACAATGCAAGTGTTAAACAATATGTCAAAAATAAGTGTACAAATAGCAAAGTTCAATCGATAAGGACCTTGCCATAGGTACACTATGGTCTACACTTTAGTTTACACTTTGTCACGTGACATTACCTTATTGGACAGCTTAAATTTCAAATAGTTTTCCCATCCAATTGACACTTGACAACAATGCAAGCATCAAACAACGTCAAAAATTAGTGTAAAAATAGCGAAGTTCAATCGGTAAGAACCTTATGACATGTACACTACAGTGTACATCGTAGTTTACACTTTGCCACGTGTCATTACCTTGTTGGACAGTTTATATTTCAAACAGTTTTTCGATCCAATTGACACTTTACAACAATGCAAGTGCCAAACAACGAGTGAAAATAAGTGTACAAATAGAAAAGTTCAATGTTATGAACCTTACTACATGTACACTACGGTGTACACTTTAATTTACACTTTGCCACGTGGCACTACTCTATTGGACAATGTGAATTTTCTACAGTTTCCAATCTATTTAACACTTGACAACAATACAAGTGTCAAACAACATGTCAAAAATAAGTGTACAAATCGCAGAGTTTAATCGATAATGACCTTGCCACATGTACACTATCGTGTAAACTTAGTTTATACTTTGCCACGTGACATTACCCTGTGGGACAGTTTAAATTTCAAACAATTTTTCCACCCAATTGACCCTTGACAACAATGTAAGTGTCAAACAACGTGTCCAAAATCAATGTACAAATAGCAAAGTTCAATCGGTAAAAACCTTGCTACATGTACACTATAGTGTACACTATAGTTTACACTTTGTCAAGTGACATTATCCCGTTAGACAGTTTAAATTTCAAACTGTTTTCCCATGCAATTGACACTTGACAACAATGCAAGTGTCAAACAACGTGTCAAAAATTAATGTACAAATAGCAAAGTTCAATAGGCAAGAACCTTGCCACATGTACACTATGGTATACACTTTTGTTTACACTTTGCCACGTGATATTACTCTATTGGACAATTTAAAATTCAAATAGTTTTCCCATCCATTTGATAGTTGACAACAATTCAAATGTCAAACAACATGTCGAAAATAAGTGTACAAATAGCAAAGTTTAAGCGGTAAGAACCTTGCGACATGTACACTATGTTGTACACCGTAGTTTACACTTTGCCACATGTCATTACCCTGTTGGACAGTTTAAATTTCATACAATTTTTCCATCCAATTGACACTTGACAACAATGCAAGTGTCAAATAACGAGTCAAAAATTTGTGTACAAATAGAAAAGTTCAATGGTATGAACATTGCTACATGTACACTATGGTGTACATTTTAGTTTACACTTTGCCACGTGACATTACTCTATTGTACAATTTAAATTTCAAATAGTTTTTCCGTCCATTTGACACTTGACAACAGTGCAAGTGTCTAACAACATGTCAAAAATAAGTGTACAAATAGCAATTGTTACATGTACACTATGGTGTACATTTTAGCTTACACTTTGCCACGTGATATTACCCTGTGGAACAGTTTAAATTTCAAATAGTTTTTCCACCCAATTGACTCTTGACAACAATGCAAGTTTCAAACGTGTCAAAAATTAACATACAAATAGCAAAGTTCAATTGGTAAGAACATTGCTACACTATGGTGTACATTTTATTTACATTTTGCAACGTGACATTACCCTGTTTGATAATTTAAATTTCAAATAGTTTTTCCATCCAATTGACCCTTGACAACAATGCAAGTTTCGAACAACATGTCAAAAATTAGTGTACAAATAGCATAGTTCAATCGGTAAAAACCTTGCTACATGTACACTATGGTCTACACTTTAGTTTACACTTTGCCACGTGACATTTCCCTATTGGACAATTCAAATTTCAAATTGCTTTCCCATTGATTTGACACTTGACAACAATGAAAGTGTCAAACAACGTGTCAAAAATAAGTTTACGAATAGCAAAGTTCAATTGATAAGAACCTTACCACATTTACAGCACTGTGCACACATTAGTTTACACTTTCTCACGTGACATTACCCTATTGGACAATTTAAATTTCAAATAGTTTTCCCACCTAATTGACCCTTGACAATAATGCAAGTATCAAACAACGTGTCAAAAATCAGCGTACAAATAGCAAAGTTCAATCGGTAAGAACCTTGCTACATGTACACAATGGTGTACACTTTATTTACACTTTGACACGTGACATTATCCTTTTGGACAGTTTAAATTTCAAACAATTTTCCCATCCAGCTGACCTTGACAACAATGTAAGTGTCAAACAACGTGTCAAAAATCAGTGTACAAATAGCAAAGTTAATCGGTAAGAACTTTACTACATGTACACTATGGTGTACACTTTAGTTTACATTTTGCCACGTGACATTACCCTATTTGACAATTTAAATTTCAAATAGTTTTTCCATTCAATTGACCCTTGACAACAATGTAAGTCTCAAACAACATGTCAAAACTTAGTGTACAAATAGCATAGTTCAATCGGTAAGAACCTTGCTACATATACACTATGGTGTACACTTTACTTTACACTTTGCCACGTGACGTTTCCCTATTGGACAATTCAAATTTCAAATAGCTTTCCCATCGATTTGACACTTGACAACAATGAAAGTTTCAAACAACAAGTCAAAAATAAGTTTACGAATAGCAAAGTTCAATCGATAAGGACCTTACCACATGTACAGCATTGTGTACACTTTAATTTACACTTTGCCATGTGACATTACCTTATTGGACAGTTTAAATTTCAAATAGTTTTTCCACCATAGTGTATATGTAGAAAGGTTCTCACCGATTAATCTTTGCTAATTGTACACTAATTTTTGTTACGTTGTTTGACACCTACATTGTTGTCAAGTGTCAATTAGATGGGAAAACTATTTGAATTTTAACCTGTCCAACTAGGCAATGTCACATAACAATGTGTAAACTAAAGTGTACACCATAGTGTTCATGTAGCAAGGTCCTTACCGCTTGAACTTTGCTATTTGTACGCTGATTTTGACACGTTGTTTGACACTTGCTTTGTTGTCAAGTGTCAATTGGTTGGGAAAAGTATTTGAAATTTAAATTGACAAATAGGGTAATGTCACGTGAAAAAGTTTAAACTAAAGTATACACCATAGTGTACATGTGGCAAGGTCCTTACAAATTGAACTTTACTATTTGTACACTGATTTTGGACACGTTGTTTAACACTTACATTGTTTTCAAGTGTCAATTGGATGGAAAACCTGCTTGAAATTTAAACTGTCCAATAGAGCAACGTCACGTGGCAACGTGTAAACTAAAGTGTACACCATAGTGTACATGAAGTAAGGTTCTTACCGATTGAACTTTGCTATTTGTATACTGATTTTTGACACATTGTTTGACACTCACATTTTTGTCAAGTGTCAATTGGATGGTAAAATTGTTTGAAATTTAAACTGTCTAACAAGGTAACGTCATGTGGCAAAGTGTAAATTAAAGTTTACACCATAGTCTACATGTAGCAATGTTCTTACCGATTGAACATTGCTATTTGTACACTGATTTATGACATATTGTTTGAGACCGGCATTGTTGTCAAGTGATAATTGGAGGGAAAAACTGTTTGAAATTTAAACTCTCCAACTGGGTAATGTCACGTAGCTAAGTGTAAACTAAAGTGTACACCATATGTACATGTAGCGAGGTCCTTAACGATTGAACTTTGCTATTTGTAAATTAATTTTTGACATGTTGTTTGACACTCGCATTGGTGTCAAGTGTCAACTGGATAGGAAAATTATTTTAAATTTATACTGTCCAAAAGGGTATTGTCATGTGGCAAAGCGTAAACTAAAGTGTGTACACCATAGTGTACATGGAACAAGGTTATTACCGATTCAACTTTGCTATTTGTACACTGATTTTCGACACGTTGTTTGACACTTGCATTGTTGTCAAGTGTCAATTGGATGGAAAACCTGTTTGAAATTTAAACTGTCCAATAGAGCAACGTCACGTGGCAACGTGTAAACTAAAGTGTACACCATAGTGTACATGAAGTAAGGTTCATACCGAATGAACTTTGCTATTTGTATACTGATTTTTGACACATTGTTTGACACTCACATTTTTGTCAAGTGTCAATTGGATGGTAAAATTGTTTGAAATTTAAACTGTCTAACAAGGTAACGTCATTTGGCAAAGTGTAAATTAAAGTTTACACCATAGTCTACATGTAGCAAGGTTCTTACCGATTGAACATTGCTATTTGTACACTGATTTATGACACATTGTTTGAGATCGGCATTGTTGTCAAGTGATAATTGGAGGGAAAAACTGTTTGAAATTTAAACTCTCCAACTGGGTAATGTCACGTAGCTAAGTGTAAACTAAAGTGTACACCATATGTACATGTAGCGAGGTCCTTAACGATTGAACTTTGCTATTTGTAAATTAATTTTTGACATGTTGTTTGACACTCGCATTGGTGTCAAGTGTCAACTGGATAGGAAAATTGTTTTAAATTTATACTGTCCAACAGGGTATTGTCACGTGGCAAATTGTAAACTAAAGTGTGTACACCATAGAGTACATGTAGCAAGGTTCTTATCGATTGAACGTTGCTATTTGTACACTGATTTTTGACACGTTGTTCGATACTTGCGTTGTTGTCAAGTCTCAGTTGGATGGGAAAACTGTTTGAAATTTAAACTGTCCAAGAGGGTATTATCACGTGATAATGTGTAAACTAAAGTGTACACCATAGTGTACATGAAGTAAGGTTCATACCGAATGAACTTTGCTATTTGTATACTGATTTTTGACACATTGTTTGACACTCACATTTTTGTCAAGTGTCAATTGGATGGTAAAATTGTTTGAAATTTAAACTGTCTAACAAGGTAACGTCATTTGGCAAAGTGTAAATTAAAGTTTACACCATAGTCTACATGTAGCAAGGTTCTTACCGATTGAACATTGCTATTTGTACACTGATTTATGACACATTGTTTGAGATCGGCATTGTTGTCAAGTGATAATTGGAGGGAAAAACTGTTTGAAATTTAAACTCTCCAACTGGGTAATGTCACGTAGCTAAGTGTAAACTAAAGTGTACACCATATGTACATGTAGCGAGGTCCTTAACGATTGAACTTTGCTATTTGTAAATTAATTTTTGACATGTTGTTTGACACTCGCATTGGTGTCAAGTGTCAACTGGATAGGAAAATTGTTTTAAATTTATACTGTCCAACAGGGTATTGTCACGTGGCAAATTGTAAACTAAAGTGTGTACACCATAGAGTACATGTAGCAAGGTTCTTATCGATTGAACGTTGCTATTTGTACACTGATTTTTGACACGTTGTTCGATACTTGCGTTGTTGTCAAGTCTCAGTTGGATGGGAAAACTGTTTGAAATTTAAACTGTCCAAGAGGGTATTATCACGTGATAATGTGTAAACTAAAGTGTACACCATAGTGTACATGAAGTAAGGTTCATACCGAATGAACTTTGCTATTTGTATACTGATTTTTGACACATTGTTTGACACTCACATTTTTGTCAAGTGTCAATTGGATGGTAAAATTGTTTGAAATTTAAACTGTCTAACAAGGTAACGTCATTTGGCAAAGTGTAAATTAAAGTTTACACCATAGTCTACATGTAGCAAGGTTCTTACCGATTGAACATTGCTATTTGTACACTGATTTATGACACATTGTTTGAGATCGGCATTGTTGTCAAGTGATAATTGGAGGGAAAAACTGTTTGAAATTTAAACTCTCCAACTGGGTAATGTCACGTAGCTAAGTGTAAACTAAAGTGTACACCATATGTACATGTAGCGAGGTCCTTAACGATTGAACTTTGCTATTTGTAAATTAATTTTTGACATGTTGTTTGACACTCGCATTGGTGTCAAGTGTCAACTGGATAGGAAAATTGTTTTAAATTTATACTGTCCAACAGGGTATTGTCACGTGGCAAATTGTAAACTAAAGTGTGTACACCATAGAGTACATGTAGCAAGGTTCTTATCGATTGAACGTTGCTATTTGTACACTGATTTTTGACACGTTGTTCGATACTTGCGTTGTTGTCAAGTCTCAGTTGGATGGGAAAACTGTTTGAAATTTAAACTGTCCAAGAGGGTATTATCACGTGATAATGTGTAAACTAAAGTGTACACCATAGTGTACATGAAGTAAGGTTCATACCGAATGAACTTTGCTATTTGTATACTGATTTTTGACACATTGTTTGACACTCACATTTTTGTCAAGTGTCAATTGGATGGTAAAATTGTTTGAAATTTAAACTGTCTAACAAGGTAACGTCATTTGGCAAAGTGTAAATTAAAGTTTACACCATAGTCTACATGTAGCAAGGTTCTTACCGATTGAACATTGCTATTTGTACACTGATTTATGACACATTGTTTGAGATCGGCATTGTTGTCAAGTGATAATTGGAGGGAAAAACTGTTTGAAATTTAAACTCTCCAACTGGGTAATGTCACGTAGCTAAGTGTAAACTAAAGTGTACACCATATGTACATGTAGCGAGGTCCTTAACGATTGAACTTTGCTATTTGTAAATTAATTTTTGACATGTTGTTTGACACTCGCATTGGTGTCAAGTGTCAACTGGATAGGAAAATTGTTTTAAATTTATACTGTCCAACAGGGTATTGTCACGTGGCAAATTGTAAACTAAAGTGTGTACACCATAGAGTACATGTAGCAAGGTTCTTATCGATTGAACGTTGCTATTTGTACACTGATTTTTGACACGTTGTTCGATACTTGCGTTGTTGTCAAGTCTCAGTTGGATGGGAAAACTGTTTGAAATTTAAACTGTCCAAGAGGGTATTATCACGTGATAATGTGTAAACTAAAGTGTACACCATAGTGTACATGAAGTAAGGTTCATACCGAATGAACTTTGCTATTTGTATACTGATTTTTGACACATTGTTTGACACTCACATTTTTGTCAAGTGTCAATTGGATGGTAAAATTGTTTGAAATTTAAACTGTCTAACAAGGTAACGTCATTTGGCAAAGTGTAAATTAAAGTTTACACCATAGTCTACATGTAGCAAGGTTCTTACCGATTGAACATTGCTATTTGTACACTGATTTATGACACATTGTTTGAGATCGGCATTGTTGTCAAGTGATAATTGGAGGGAAAAACTGTTTGAAATTTAAACTCTCCAACTGGGTAATGTCACGTAGCTAAGTGTAAACTAAAGTGTACACCATATGTACATGTAGCGAGGTCCTTAACGATTGAACTTTGCTATTTGTAAATTAATTTTTGACATGTTGTTTGACACTCGCATTGGTGTCAAGTGTCAACTGGATAGGAAAATTGTTTTAAATTTATACTGTCCAACAGGGTATTGTCACGTGGCAAATTGTAAACTAAAGTGTGTACACCATAGAGTACATGTAGCAAGGTTCTTATCGATTGAACGTTGCTATTTGTACACTGATTTTTGACACGTTGTTCGATACTTGCGTTGTTGTCAAGTCTCAGTTGGATGGGAAAACTGTTTGAAATTTAAACTGTCCAAGAGGGTATTATCACGTGATAATGTGTAAACTAAAGTGTACACCATAGTGTACATGAAGTAAGGTTCATACCGAATGAACTTTGCTATTTGTATACTGATTTTTGACACATTGTTTGACACTCACATTTTTGTCAAGTGTCAATTGGATGGTAAAATTGTTTGAAATTTAAACTGTCTAACAAGGTAACGTCATTTGGCAAAGTGTAAATTAAAGTTTACACCATAGTCTACATGTAGCAATGTTCTTACCGATTGAACATTGCTATTTGTACACTGATTTATGACATATTGTTTGAGACCGGCATTGTTGTCAAGTGATAATTGGAGGGAAAAACTGTTTGAAATTTAAACTCTCCAACTGGGTAATGTCACGTAGCTAAGTGTAAACTAAAGTGTACACCATATGTACATGTAGCGAGGTCCTTAACGATTGAACTTTGCTATTTGTAAATTAATTTTTGACATGTTGTTTGACACTCGCATTGGTGTCAAGTGTCAACTGGATAGGAAAATTGTTTTAAATTTATACTGTCCAACAGGGTATTGTCACGTGGCAAATTGTAAACTAAAGTGTGTACACCATAGAGTACATGTAGCAAGGTTCTTATCGATTGAACGTTGCTATTTGTACACTGATTTTTGACACGTTGTTCGATACTTGCGTTGTTGTCAAGTCTCAGTTGGATGGGAAAACTGTTTGAAATTTAAACTGTCCAAGAGGGTATTATCACGTGATAATGTGTAAACTAAAGTGTACACCATAGTGTACATATAGCCAAGTCCCTACCGATTGAACTTTGCTATTTGTGCACTGATTTTTGACACGTTGTTCGACACTCGCATTGTTGTCAACTATCAATTGGATGGAAAAACTGTTTGAAATTTAAACTGTCCAATAGGGTAATGTCACATGGTAAAGTGTAAACTAAAGTGTACACTATAGTGTACATGTAGAAAGGTTTTTACCGATTGAACTTTGCTATTTGCACACTGATTATTGACACATTGTTTAACACTCTCATTGTTGTCAAGTATCAACTAGATGGGAAAATTGTTTTAAATTTAAACTGTCCAATAGGGTAATGTCACGTGGAAAAGTGTAAACTAAATTGTACACTACAGTATACACGTAGCAAATTTCTTACCAATTGAACTTTGCTATTTGTAAACTGATTTTTTACACGTTGTTTGACAGTTGCATTGTTGTCAAGTGTCAATTGGATGGGAGAACTATTTTAAATTTAAACTGTCCAACTGGGTAATGTCATGTGGCAAAGTATAAATTAAAGTGTACACCATAGTGTACATGTCGCAAGGTTCTTAATGATTGAATTTTGCTATTTGTACACTAATTTTTGACACGTTATTTGACACTTTCATTGTTGTAAAGTGTCAATTAGATGGGCAAACTGTTTGAAATTTAAACTGTCCAACAGAGTAATGTCAAGTGGCAAAGTGTAAACTAAACTGTGTACACCTTAGTGTATACGTAGAGAGGTTCTTATTGATTGAACATTGCTATTTGTACACTGATTTTTGACACATTGTTTGACACATGCATTATTGTCAAGTTTCATTGGAATGGGATAACTATTTGAAATTTAAACTGTCCAACATGGTAATGTCACGTGGAAAAGTGTAAATTAAAGTGTGTACACCTTAGTGTACATGTAGCGAGGTTCTTACCGATTAAACTTTGCTATTTGTACACTTGTTTTTGACAAGTTGTTTGACACTTGCATTGTTGTCAAGTCTCAATTGGATGGCAAAACTGTTTGAAATTTTAGCTGTCCAACTGGGTAGTGTCACGTGGCAAAGTATAAAATAATGTGTACACCATAGTGTACATGTAGCAACGTTCTTACCGATTGAACTTTGCTATTTGTACACCGATTTTTGGCACGTTGTTTGATGCATGCATTGTTGTCAAGTGACAATTGGATGGGAAAACTATTTGAAATTTAAACTGTCAAACATGGTAATGTCACGTGGCAAAGTGTAAACTAAAGTGTACACCGCAGTGTACATGTAGCAAGGTTCTTACATATTGAACCTTGCTATCTGCACACTAATTTTTGACACGTCATTTCACATTTTCATTTTCTTCAAGTGCCAATTGGATGGGAAATCTATTTCTAATTTAAATGCTCCAACAGGGTAATATCACATGGCAAAGTATAAGCTAAAGTGTACACCATAGTGTACATGTAGTAAGGTCCTTACCAATTGAACTTTGCTATTTGTACACTGATTTTCAACACGTTGTTTGAAACTTGCAATATTTTCAAGTCTCAGTTGGATGGGAAAATTGTTTGAAATTTAAACTGTCCAATAACGTAATCTTACGCGGTAAAGTGTAAACTAAAGTGTACACCATAGTGTACATGTAGCAACAATCTTATCGATTGAACTTTGCTATTTGTACACTGATTTTTGGCACGTTATTTGACACTTACATTGTTGTCAAGTGTCAGTCGAATGGGAAAACTGTTTGAAAATAAAACTTTCCAACATGGTAATGTCACGTGGTAAAGTGTAAACTAAAATGTACATGCAGCAAGGTTCGTACAGATTGAACTTTGCTATTTGTACACTGATTTTTGACATGTTGTTTGACACTTGCGTTGTTGTCAAGTGTGAATTGGATGGAAAAGCTATTTGAAATTTATATTGTCCAATAGGGTAATATCACGTGGCAAAGTGTAAACTAAAGTATACACCATAGTGTACATGTCGCAAGGTTCTTACCAATTGAACTTTGCTATTTGTACACTGATTTTGGACACGTTGTTTGACACTTGCATTGTTGTCAAGTGTCAAGTGGATGAGAAAATCGTTTGAAATTTAAACTGTTCAGCAAGGTAATGACACGTGGAAAAGTGTAAACTAAAGTGTGTGCACCATAGTGTACATGTAGCAAGGTTCTTACCGTCAACTTTGCTATTTGTACACTAATTTTTGACACGTTGTTTGACACTTGCATTGTTGTCAAGTGTCAATTGGATGGGAAAACTATTTAAAATTTAAATTGTCCAACAGGGTAATGTCACATGGTAAAGTGTAAACTAAAGTGTTTACCATGGTGAACTTGTAGCATGGTTCTTAACGATTGAACTTTGCTATTTGTACACTGATTTTTGACACGTTGTTTGATCTTGTATTGTTGTCAAGTGTCAATTGGCTGGGAAAACTGTTTGAAATTTAAACTGCCCAAGAGGGTATTATCACGTGGCAATGTGTAAACTAAAGTGTACACCATAGTGTACATATAGCCAAGTCCCTACCGATTGAACTTTGCTATTTGTACATTAATTTTTGACACGTTGTTTGACACTCGCATTGTTGTCGAGTGTCAATTGGATGGGAAAACTATTTGAAATTTAAACTGTCCAATAGGATAATGTCACATGGTAAAGTGTAAACTAGAGTGTACACTATAGTGTACATGTAGAAAGGTTCTTATCGATTGAACTTTGCTATTTGCACACTGATTTTTGACACGTTGTTTGACACATGCATTGTTGTCAAGTGTCAATTGGATGGGAAAACTGTTTGAAATTTAAACTATCCAACAGGGTAATGTCACGAGGTAAAGTGTAAACTAAAGTATACACCATAGCGTACATGTAGCAAGGTCCTTAGCGATTGAACTTTGTTATTTGTACACAAATTTTTGGCATGTTTCTTGACACTTGTAATGTTGTCAAGGGTCAAATGGATGGGAAAATTGCTTGAAATTTTTACCGTCCAATTGGGTAATGACATGTGGCAAAGTGTAAGCTAAAGTGTACATGTCGTAAGGTTCTTACTGATTGAACTTTCTAACTTGTACACTGATTTTTGACACATTTTATGACACTTGTATTGTTGTCAAGTGTCAATTGGATGGGAAAACTGTTTAAAATTTAAACAATCCAATAGGGTAATGTCAAGTGGCAAAGTGTAAATTAAAGTGTACCACATAGTATACATATAGCAAGGTCATTACCGATTGAACTTTGCTATTTGTACACTGATTTTCGACACATTGTTGATGCTTGCATTGTTGTCAAGTGCCAATTGTATAGGAAACCTATTTAAAATTTAAACTGTCCAATAGGGTAATGACATGTGGCAAAGTGTAAATTAAAGTATACAACATAGTGTACATGTTGCAAGGTCCTTACCGATTAAACTTTGCTATTAGTAAACGAATTTTCGACAAGTTGTTTGACACTATCATTGTTGTCAACTGTCAATTGGATGGGAAAGCTGTTTGAAATTTAAACTGTCCAACAGGGTAATGTCACTTGATAAAGTGTAAACTAAAGTGTACACCATAGTGTACTTGTAGCAATGTTCTTACCAATTGAACTTTGCTATTTGTATACTATTTTTGACACGTTGTTTGATACTTGCATTGTTCACAAGTGTCAATTGGATGGAAAAATTGCTTGAAATTTAAAATGTCTAGCTGGGTTATGTCACGTGGCAATGTGTAAACTAAAGTGTACACCATAGCGTACATGGAGCAAGGTCCTTACCGACTGAACTTTGCTATTTGTACACTGATTTTTGAAACGTTGTTTGACACTTACATTGTTGTCTGTCAATTAGATGGGAAAACTATTTGAAATTTTAACTGTCCAACAGGGTAATGTAACGTTGTAAAGTGTAAACTAAAGTGTACATGTCGTAAGATTCTTACGTATTGAACTTTGTTTTTTATACACTGATTTTTGACACGTTGTTTGACACTTACATTGTTGTCATGTGTCAATTGGATGGGAAAACTGTTTAAAATTTAAACTATCCAATAGCGTAATGTCATATCGCAAAGTGTAAATTAAAGCGTACAACATAGTGTACATGTTGCAAGGTCCTTACAGATTGAACTTTGCCAGGTGTACATGTAGCAAGGTCCCTACCGTTTGAACTTTGCTATTTGTACACTAATTTTTGACACGTTGTTTGACACTACATTGTTGTCAAGGGTCAATTTGATGGGAAAACTACTTGAAATTTAAACTGTCCAATGGGGTAATGTCACGTAGTAAAGTGTAAATCAAAGTGTACATGTAGCAAGGTTTATTTTGATTGAACTTTGCTATTTATACACTGATTTTTGACACGTTGTTTGACACTTTAATTGTTGTTAAGAGACATTTGGATGGGAGAACTATTTGCAATTTAAACTGTCCAACAGGGTAATGTTACGTGACAAAGTGTAAACTAAAGTTCAGACCATAGTGAACATGTAGCAACGTCCTTACCAATTGAATTTTGCTATTTGTACACTTATTTTTGACACCTTGTTTAACAATTGCACTGTTGCCAAGTGTCAATTGAATGGGAAAACTGTTTGAAATTTGAAACTGTCCTACAGGATAATGTCACGTGCCAAAATGCAAAATAAAGTGTGTACACCATAGTGTACATGTAGCAAGGTTCATACCGATTGAACTTTGCTATTTATACACTGATTTTTAACACGTTGTTTAACACTTGAATTGTTGTCAAGAGTGAATTACATGGGAGAATTGTTTGAAATTTAAACTGTCCAGCAGGGTAATGTCACGTGATAAAATGTAAACTAAAGTGTAGACCATAGTGTACATGTAGGAAGGTCCTAACTGATTGAGTTTTGCTATTTGTACACTAATTTTTTACACGTTGTTTGATACTTTCGCTATTGCCATGTGTCAATTGGATGAGAAAACGTTTTGAAATTTAAACTGTCCTACAGGATAATGTCACATGGCAAAGTGTAAAATAAAGTGTGTACACTATAGTGTACATGTAGCAAGGTTCTTACTGATTGAACTTTGCTATTTGTACACTGATTTTTCACACGTTCTGTGAAACATGCGTTGTTGTCAAGTGTCAATTGGATGGGAAAACTATTTTAAATTTAAACTGTCCAATGGGGTAATGTCACGTGGCAAAATGTGAACTAAAGTGTGTACACCATAGTGTACATGGAGCAAGGTTTTTACTGATTGAACTTTCCTAATTGTACACTGATTTTTGACACGTGGTTTGACACATGCATTGTTGTCAAGTGCCAATTGGATGGGAAAAATGCTTGAAATTTAAACTGTCCAACGGGGTAATGCCACGTGGCAAAGTGCAAACTAAGCAGTACACCATAGTGAACATGTAGCAAGGTCCTTACCAATTGAACTTTGCTATTTGTACACTGATTTTATACATGTTGTTCGACACTTGCATTGTTGTCAAGTGTCAATTGGATGTGAAAACTGTCAGAAATTTAAACTGTCCAACTGAGTAATGTCACGTGGCAAAGTGCGAACTAAAGTGTACACCATAGGGAACATGTAGCAAGGTCCTTACTGATTGAACTTTGCTATTTGTACACTGGTTTTAGACACATTGTTCGACACTTGCATTATTGTCAAGTGTCAATTGGACGGGAAAACTGTTTGAAATTTAAACTGTCCGATAGTGTAATGTCACATGACAAAGTGTAAACTAAAGTGTACACCATAATGTACATGTGGCAAGGTTCTTACCGATTGAATTTTGCTATTTGCACACCGATTTTGGACACGTTGTTTGGCACTTACATTGTTGTCAAGTTTTAATTGGATGGGAAAATTGTTTGAAAATTAAACTGTCCAACAAGGTAATGTTACATAGCGAAGTGTAAATCAAAGTGTACACCACAGTATACATGAAGTAAGGTTCTTACCGATTGAACTTAACTATTCGTACACCGATTTTTAATACGTTGTTTGACCCTTGCATTGTTGTCAATTGTCAATTGGATGGAAAAACTGTTAGAAATTTAAACTGTCCAACATGGTAATGCCATGTGGTAAAGTGTAAACTGAAGTATACACCATAGTGTACATGTAGCAAGGTTCTTACCGGTTGAACTTTGCTATTTGTACCCTAATATTTGACAAGTTGTTCGACACTTGCTTTGTTGTCAAGTGTCAATTGGATTGGGAAATTGTTTGAAATTTAAACTGTCCAACGGGTAATGTCATGTCGTAAAGTGTAAACTAAGGTGTGCACCATAGTGTACATGTAGTAAGGTTCTTACCGATTGAACTTTGCTATATGTACATTGATTTTGACATATTATTTCACACTTGCATTGTTGTCAAGTGTCAAATGGATTGGAAAACTATTTGAAATTTAAACTGTCCAACGGATAATGCCACATGGCAAAGTGTAAACTAAAGCGTACGCCATAGTGCATATGTAGCAAGGTTAATACCGATTGAACTTTGTTATTTGTACACTGATTTTTGACACATTGTTTGACACTTGCATTGTTGTCAAGTGTCAATTGGATGGGAAAACCGTTTGAAATTTAAACTGTCCATCAGGATAATGTCAAGTGGGAAAGTGTAAACGAAAGTGTGTACACCCTAGTGTACTTGAATAAAGGTTCTTACCGAGTGAACTTTGCCATTTGTAAACTGATTTTTAACACGTTAGTTGACACTAGCATTCTTGTCAAGTATCAAATTGAAGGGAAAACTGTCTGAAATTTAAACCGTGTAACAGGGTAATTTCACATGATAAAGTTTAAACTAAAGTGTACACCATAGTGTACATGTAGTAAGGTTCTTACCAATTGAACTTTGCTATTTGTACAATGATTTTCGACACGTTGTTTAACACTTGCATTGCTGTCAAGTGTCAATTGGATGGGAAAACTATTTGAAATTTAAACTTTCCAACAAGATAATGTCACGTGACAAAGTGTAAAATAAAATGTGTACACCATAGTGTACATGTAGTGAGGTTCTTACTGATTGGACTTCATTATTTTGTACACTGATTTTAGACCCGTTGTTTAATACTTGCATTGTTGCCAAGTGTAAATTGGATTGGAAAACTGTTCAAAATTTAAACTGTCCATGATGAGTGTAATTCACTCATTAAACTAAAGCTTCTAAATCACATTTTTTGATTTGTTCTTGGGCATTTTTGAACGTTTTGATGTGTGTTCATGTTGTTTTGCAGTTTGGACAACTCCCGAGAAAAATGATGATCAATGAAATGGAGCATGAATAAGCAACTATTGAATAAGATTGGAGTGGAAAATAGGCCTGGAAAACAAAGTGAAGATAAGCAAAGCAGAAACACTGGTGCCACGACGCCGAAAAGGGGGCGCCTTGGCGCATAAAAGAGATGAATTCCAGTAGAACCACTGGTGCCATGGTACCCAATGAATACCAAAGCGAAGCAAAAACTCTGGTGCCATGGTACCAGTTAACCTTATAATTGCAGCACCATGCTTGGGCGGTGTGGCGCCAAATCCCAAAACATTAAAACCCGAATTTTTAATTATCTTTTAGGCCCAAAAGTCATACCCTAACCCTTGAGGACTCTTAGAAAATATAAATACCAAGATGAAGAACAAAAGATAATACTACACAAAAGAATGCAATCAAACACATACTTGCACATTCCGGCTTGCCGGTGCCCTTCGGACTTGTCCTAAGGCATAAATAGATATCTAACTTTGTGGACTTGTCCACCATAATCATATTATGGTTTTTCATGCATAGCTTAAGCATAAATATTACCATGAAAATCATAACTCTTAAGCATGGAAAGTATCTTACCGTAAAACTTTAAGATCTTCGATTGAGATGTAAATTGGAAGTGCTAGTCTTACTTCCTTCCCTTTCCTTTCTTATTTTCGGTTTTTGCTCTCTTTTTAAGTGTTTAAGTGTTTTGTAAAATGAAGGAAATCCCTCTATGGCAATGGATATGGATGTATTTATATATATATAAAGATAAGGATAAGGCTTGAGATTTTTTTTTCCTTCTTTTCTCTACCCACCGCCTCACCCCTTTTTTTTCCATTTTTTTTCTTGTTTCTACATATGTTCAGTCTATTGTCTAAGTGTATGGTGATGATGGATGGCAAGTGGGTTGATTATAGGGTAATAAGTGGCCTTAAAACCTAGATTTACAAAGGAAGCCTCTTATCTTTTCAACTAATATAATCTAAACCCTCTAACTTTCATTGTTAACAAAGTGTACCCCAAATTTAAACTTGTACCCAACTTACATATTCAAAAATTGTAGATTGTAACATAATTTAATCATTTGGTCAATTGAAGTCCTAACAAAATAATCCACTTCATTCAAATCCAAACTTGCCTTAAGTTTCGACTAACTAATAATCACTTCATACATACACAACCTTTAACACTTCATGCCTACATTCATTAACTACCTCTAACATTAACCACTACAAAGGTGGTGTCCCCTTTTACCTTATGGCCAAAAATAATATTGAAAGTTAAATCGCTATCCCAAAGAAATTTAAACGAGTATAAAATTTCGGAGTATTACATCCCTCCCCCCTTAAAAAAAATTTCGTCCTCGAAATTACCTTGATCTTTGTTGAAAAGTTCTGGATACTTGGTCTTGATTTCCTCTTCTCTTTCCCATGTTGATTCTTCGACATTATGGTTCCTCCATTGGACTCTTACTAACGGAATTTCTTTTGTCCTTAACTGCTGGATTCTGCGATCCAATATTGCTACTGGTTTTTCCTCATATGTCATGTTTTGTTTGATGTCCAATGGTTGATAACTAACCACATGACTTGGATCCGACACATATTGCTGAAGCATCGATACATGGAACACATCATGAATCGCTGACAAATCTGGTGGTAGAGCGATTCGATAAGCTGTATTTCCAACTTTCTGCAAAATTTCGAAAGGACCTATGAATCTTGGCCGAAGTTTTCCTTTCTTCCCAAAACGGAGAACTCCCTTCATCGGTGCCACTTTTAAGAAAACATTATCACCACCATTAAATGCCAAATCTTTCCTCCTTTTATCGGCATAACTCTTTTGTCTGTCCTGGGCTGCCTTGATTCTAGCTCTTATTTTATCAATCGCTCGACTAGTTTCTTTAATTATTTTAGGTCCCAGAACTCTTCGTTCACCTACTTCATCCCAATAAAGGGGAGCTCTACATCTTTTGCCGTAAAGAGCTTCGTAAGGTGCATCTTTATTGTAGCTTGGTAGCTATTATTATAAGCAAACTCTACCAGTGGTACATAATTTTCCCAACTGCCCCCTAAATCAAGGACGCATGCACGCAGCATATCCTCTAAAGTCTGTATAGTCCTCTCTGATTGTCCATCAGTTTGTGGATGAAAAGCTATGCTAAAGTTTAACTTGGTTCCCATAGCTTCTTGCAAAAACTCATGAATTTAAAAATAAATTTTACCTTGATCGTTGGTTGAAAGTCAGTTGCTAGCTTGCTCGATGATTAAGGACAGTAACTTTCTTTTAAAAAGTCTACAGAAAAGTATAACCGCTCTGATACCACGCTGTGACACCCCGAACTTAAGCTTCGTGGGTCACGTACTAAACATAATAACTTCTGCCTTTAGTACATGTAAACACTCTTAAATAGAAGTATTTCATGTTAAAAACTTATTTTCAATTTTATAAGATCATTCTTATAAAATTTGATGGCCAGTAAAAGTACATGTCAACAAGGAATTATGCTTTACATACACGACCTAGGCACTGTCAAGATTAGTTGGGCAGTAACTTCGACAATTTTTATAAAATTCATCCCAACTCCATTTTCTATGAAATTTGTGGAATTAGTAAGATAATTTCAAGTAGTTTTCTGGGTTAAAATATGAAAAATTTCCAAGATCATATGATACGGACGTTTTACTGAAAATAGTGAAGTGTTGCACAGGAATTCCAGATTGACCTCTTGACGTTTAAAACTTGATATCTCAGGCCATAGATATCCAAATTGAGTGATTCCTATGGCCATGTTTAGAAAACTCAAAGCGGAACACATAAATATTTTTAGAGTTTCAAATGGACATTTATAGAGTTAGAAACATCATTTTGAAAATGACTCCAGAAACTGTCCCGTTTCTGCCTTTTGTCCCTTGCAAGGAAAATAAACTACAAAAATGTCTCTTAACATAACATGAAAGATATAATTACAAAATTTACTATTAATACCATATTACATCATTTCATGTACATATTTTTACATAATACCATAAGAAAAACAGATGGAAAAACAGTCATTGAACAAAACACACAAGAGGAAACTTTCGGTACAAAACATCGTTGTCCTTAATCCATCATCGATTTTTGCCAACTAACTTCCATCAATCCAACGATCATGGATCTGAAAATTTAGCATAACATACTATGAGTATAAGGAATACTCAGTAAGATACCATGCTTGGATTTTTATCATGATAATACTACACAAAAGAATGCAATCAAACACATACTTGAACATTCCGGCTTGCCGGTGCCCTTCGGACTTGTCCTAAGGCATAAATAGATATCTAACTTTGTGGACTTGTCCATCATAATCATATTATGGTTTTTCATGCATATTTTAAGCATAAATATTACCATGAAGATCATACCCCTTAAGCATAAAAAGTATCTTACCCTAAAATTTGAAGATCTTCGATTGAGATGTAAATTGGAAGTACTAGTCTTACTTCCTTCCCTTTCCTTTCTTATTTTCGGTTTTTGCTCTCTATTTATGTGTACAAGTGTTTTGTAAAATGAAGGAAATCTCTCTATGGCAATGGATATGGATGTGTATATATATATATAAGGATAAGGATAAATGCTTGATATTTTTTCCTCCTTTTCCTTCCACCGCCTCACCTCTTTGTTCTCCCATTTTTCTTTTTTTTTCTTACTTCTACACATGTTTAGTCTATTGTCTAAGTGTATGGTGATGATGGATGACAAGTGGATTGATTATAGGGTAATAAGTGGCCTCAAAACCTAGATTTACAAAGGAAGCCTCTTATCTTTTCAACTAATATAATCTAAACCCGCTAACTTTCAAGTGTACCCCAAATTTAAACTTGTATCCAACTTACATATTCAAAAATTGTAGATTGTAAAATAATTTAATCATTTGGTCAATTGAAGTCCTAACAAAATAATCCACTTCTTTCAAATTCAAACTTGACTTAAGTTTCGACTAACTAATAATCACTTCATGCGTACACAACATTTAACACTTCATGCCTACATTCATTAACTACCTCTAACATTAACCACTACAAAGGTGATGTTCCCTTTTCTTATGACCAAAATAATATTGAAAGTTAAATCGCTATCCCAAAGAAATTTAAACGAGCATAAAATTTCGGAGTATTACAGTTTAAATTTCAAATAATTTTTCCATCCAATTGACACTCAACAACAATGCAAGTGTTAAACAACATGTCAAAAATCAGTGTACAAATAGCAAACTTCAACCGGTAAGAACCTTGCTACATCTACACTATGGCATACACTTTAGTTTACACTTTGCCACATGTCACTACCCAGTTGGACAGTTTAAATTTCAAACAGTTTTCCCATCCCACTTACACTTGACAACAATGCATGTGTCAAGCAACGTGTCAAAAATTAGTGTACAAAGAGCAATGTTCAATCGATAAGAACCTCGCCACATGTACACTACGGGGTACATACTTTAGTTTACACTCTGCCACGTCACATAACCCTGTTGGACAATATAAATTTCAAACAGTTTTCCATCCAAATGATATTTGACAACAATGCGAGTGTCAAACGTGTCAAAAATTAGTTTACAAATAGCAAAGTTCAATCGTTAAGGACCTTGCTACATGTACACTATGATGTACACTTTAGTTTAAACTTTGCTACGTGACATTACCCAGTTGGACAGTTAAAATTTCAAACAGTTTTCCCATCCAATTGACACTTGACAACAATGCAAGTGTCAAACAACGTGTCAAAAATTAGTGTACAAATAATAAATTTCAATTAGTAAGAACCTTGCCACATGTACACTATAGTGCACACACTTTAGTCAACACTATGCCACGTGACAATATCTCGTTTGACAGTATAAATTTCAAATAGTTTTCCCATCCAATTGACACTTGACAACAACCCGAGTGTCAAACAATGTGTCAAAAATCAGTTCATAAATTGCAAAGTTCAATCGGTAAGGACCTTCCTACATGTACACTATGATGTACACTTTAATTTACACTTTCCTATGTGACATTATCCAATTGGACAGTTTAAATTTCAAATAGTTTTCCCATTCAATTGATACTTGACAACAATGCAAGTGTCAAATAACATGTCAAAAATCAGTGTAGAAATAGCAAAGTTCAATCTGCACGAATCTTGCTACATGCACACTTTAGTTTGCACTTTACCACGTGACATTACCCAATTGGACAGTTTAAATTTCAAATAGCTTTCCCATCCAATTGACACTCGACAGCAATGTAGGTGTCAAACAACTTCTCAAAAATAAATGTACAAATAGCAAAATTCAATTGGTAAGAACCTTGCTACATGTACACTATGGTGTACACTTTAGTTTACACTTTGCTACATGTCACTATCCTGCTGGACATCTAAAATTTCAAACAGTTTTGCCATCCAATTGACACTTGACAACAATGTAAGTGTCAAACAACGTGTCAAAAATAAGTGTACAAATAGCAAAGTTTAATCGCTAAAAACCTCGCTACATGTACACTAAGGTGTACACAGTTTAATTTACACTTTGCCACATGACATTACCCTATTGGATAGTTTAAATTTCAAATAATTTTGCCATCCCATTGGCACTTGACAACAATACATGTGTTAAAGAACGTGTCAAAAATTAGTGTACAAATAATAATGTTCAATCGATAAGAACCTTGATACATGTACACTATGGTATACACACTTTAGTTTCCACTTTGTCACGTGACATTACTCTGTTGGACAGTTTAAATTTCAAGTAGTTTTCCATCCAACTGACACTTGACAACAATACAGTTGTCAAACAACGTGTTAAAAATCAGCGAACAAATAGAAAAGTTCAATCGGTAAGAACTTTGCTACATCTACATTTTGGTGTACACTTTAGTTTACACTTTTCCACATGACATTATCCTGTTGGATAGTTTAAATTTAAAACAGTTTTCCCATCCAATTGACACTCGACAACAATGCAAGTGTTAAACAATGTGTCAAAAATCAGTGTACAAATAACAAAGTTCAATCGGTAAAAACCTTCCTACATGTGCACTATGGGCTACATTTTAGTTTACACTTTACCACGTGACATTACCCTGTTGGACAGTTTAGATTTCAAACATTTTTCCCATCCAATTGACCCTTGACAACAATGCGACTGTCGAACAACATGTCAAAAATCAGTCTACAATTAGCAAAGTTCAATCGATAAGAACCTTGCCCCATGTACACTGTGGTGTACACACTTTAGCTTACACTTTGCCACGTGACAATACCCTATTCGACAGTATAAATTTCAAACAGTTTTTCCATCCAATTGACACTTGAAAAAAATTCAAGTGTCGAACAACATGTCAAAAAATTAGTTTACAAATAGCAAAGTTCAATCGCGAAGAACCTTGCTACGTGTACACTATGGTGTACACTTTGGTTTACACTTTGCCACATGACACTACACTGTTAGACAGCTTAAATTTCAAACAGTTTTGCAATCTAATTAACACTTGACAACAATGCAAGTGTCAAACAACGTGTCAAAAACTAGTGTACAAATAGCAAAGTTCAACTGGTAAGAACCTCGCTACATGTACACTAAGGTGTACACACTTCAATTTACACTTTGCCACGTGACATTATCCTGCTGGATAGTTTAAATTTCAAACAGTTTTACCATCCCGTTAACATTTGACAACAATGCATAGGTCAAACAACGTGTCAAAAATCTGTGTACAAATAGCAATGTTCAATCGATAAGAACCTCGCTACATGTACACGATGGCGTACACACTTTAGTTTCCACTTTGCCATATGACATTACCCAGTTGGACAGTTTAAATTTCAAATTATTTTCCCATCCCATTGACACTTGACAACAATGCATGTGTCAAACAACGTGTCAAAAATCAATGCACAAATAGCAATGTTCAATTGATAAGAACCTCACTACATGTACAGGATGGTATACACACTTTAGTTTGCCCTTTGCTACGTGACATTACCCTGTTGGACAGTTTAAATTTCAAACAATTTTCCCATCCAGTTGACACTTAACAAGAATGCAAGTGTCAAATAGCGTGTCAAAAATTAGTCAACAAATAGCAAAGTTCAATCATTAAGAACCTTGTAACATGTACACTATGGTGTACAATTTAATTTACACTTTGCCACGTGACACAACACTGTTGAACAGCTTAAATTTCAAACAGTTTTGCAATCCAATTGACACTTGACAACAATGTAGCTGTCAAACAACATGTCAAAAAATCAGTGTACGGTAAGGACCTTGCTACAGGTACACTATGGTCTACACTTTAGTTTACACTTTGCCACGTTTCCAATTGACACTTGACAACAATGTAGCTGTCAAACAACATGTCAAAAAATCAGTGTACGGTAAGGACCTTGCTACAGGTACACTATGGTCTACACTTTAGTTTACACTTTGCCACGTTTCCAATTGACACTTGACAACAATGTAGCTGTCAAACAACATGTCAAAAAATCAGTGTACGGTAAGGACCTTGCTACAGGTACACTATGGTCTACACTTTAGTTTACACTTTGCCACGTTTCCAATTGACACTTGACAACAATGTAGCTGTCAAACAACATGTCAAAAAATCAGTGTACGGTAAGGACCTTGCTACAGGTACACTATGGTCTACACTTTAGTTTACACTTTGCCACGTTTCCAATTGACACTTGACAACAATGTAGCTGTCAAACAACATGTCAAAAAATCAGTGTACGGTAAGGACCTTGCTACAGGTACACTATGGTCTACACTTTAGTTTACACTTTGCCACGTTTCCAATTGACACTTGACAACAATGTAGCTGTCAAACAACATGTCAAAAAATCAGTGTACGGTAAGGACCTTGCTACAGGTACACTATGGTCTACACTTTAGTTTACACTTTGCCACGTTTCCAATTGACACTTGACAACAATGTAGCTGTCAAACAACATGTCAAAAAATCAGTGTACGGTAAGGACCTTGCTACAGGTACACTATGGTCTACACTTTAGTTTACACTTTGCCACGTTTCCAATTGACACTTGACAACAATGTAGCTGTCAAACAACATGTCAAAAAATCAGTGTACGGTAAGGACCTTGCTACAGGTACACTATGGTCTACACTTTAGTTTACACTTTGCCACGTTTCCAATTGACACTTGACAACAATGTAGCTGTCAAACAACATGTCAAAAAATCAGTGTACGGTAAGGACCTTGCTACAGGTACACTATGGTCTACACTTTAGTTTACACTTTGCCACGTTTCCAATTGACACTTGACAACAATGTAGCTGTCAAACAACATGTCAAAAAATCAGTGTACGGTAAGGACCTTGCTACAGGTACACTATGGTCTACACTTTAGTTTACACTTTGCCACGTTTCCAATTGACACTTGACAACAATGCAAGTGTCAAACAACGTGTCAAAAACCAGTGTACAAATAGCAAACGTCAACCGGTAAGGACCAGGCTACATGTACAGGATGGTATACACACTTTAGTTTGCCCTTTGCTACGTGACATTACCCTGTTGGACGTTTAAATTTCAAACAATTTTCCCATCCAGTTGACACTTAACAAGAATGCAAGTGTCAAATAGCGTGTCAAAAATCAGTCAACAAATAGCAAAGTTCAATCATTAAGAACCTTGTAACATGTACACTATGGTGTACAATTTAATTTACACTTTGCCACGAGACATTACCCTTTTGGTGAGCTTAAATTTCAAACATGTTCCCCATCCAATTGACACTTGACAACAATGCAAGTGTCAAAAAAAAGTTAAAAATCAGTGTAGAAATAGCAAAGTTCAATCGATAAGAACCTTGCCACATATACACTGTGGTTTACACACTTTAGTTTACACTTTGTCACGTGACAACACCCTATTCGACAGTATAAATTTCAAATAGTTTTCCCATCCAATTGACACTTGACAACAACACAAGTGTCAAACAACGTGTTAAAAATTAGTTTACAAATAGCAAAGTTCAATCGGTAAGTACCTTGCTACAGGTACACTATGGTCTACACTTTAGTTTACACTTTGCTACATGACATTACCAAGTTGGACAGTTTAAATTTCAAATAGTTTTCTCATCCAATTGACACTTGACAACAATGTAGCTGTCAAACAACATGTCAAAAAATCAGTGTACAAATAGTAAAGTTCAATCGGTAAGAACCTTGCTACGTGTACACTATGATGTACACTTTAGTTTACACTTTGCCACGTGACACAGCACTGTTGGACAGCTTAAATTTCAAACAGTTTTGCAATCCAATTGACACTTGACAACAATGCAAGTGTCAAACAACGTGTCAAAAACCAGTGTACAAATAGCAAACGTCAGCCGGTAAGGACCATGCTACATGTACACTACGGTGTAATTTTAGTTTACACTTTGCCACGTGACATTACCCTGTTGGACAGTTTAAATTTCAAACAATTTTCCCATCCAGTTGACACTTAATAAGAATGCAAGTGTCAAACAGCGAGTCAAAAATCAGTCAACAAATAGCAAAGTTCAATCGTTAAGAACCTTGCAACATGTACACTATGGTGTACAATTTAATTTACACTTTGCCACGAGACATTACCTATTGGTGAGCTTAAATTTCAAACAAGTTCCCCATCCAATTGACATTTGACAACAATGCAAGTGTCAAAAAAAGTCAAAAATCAGTGTAGAAATAGCAAAGTTCAATCGATAAGAACCTTGCCACATATACACTGTGGTGTACACACTTTAGTTTACACTTTGCCACGTGACAACACCCTATTCGACAGTATAAATTTCAAACGGTTTTTCCATCCAATTGACACTTGACAACAACACAAGTGTTAAACAATGTGTCAAAAATCAGTTTACAAATAGCAAAGTTCAATCGGTAAGTACCTTGCTGTAGGTACACTATGGTCTACACTTCAGTTTACACTTTGCTACGTGACATTACCAAGTTGGACAAGTTAAATTTCAAATAGTTTTCTCATCCAATTAACACTTGACAACAATGTAGCTGTCAAACAACAAGTCAAAAAATTAGTGTACAAATAGTAAAGTTCAATCGGTAAGAACCTTGCTACGTGTACACTATAATGTACACTTTAGTTTACACTTTGCTACGTGACACTACACTGTTGAACAGCTTAAATTTCAAACAGTTTTGCAATCCAATTGACACTTGACAACAATGCAAGTGTCAAACAACGTGTCAAAAACCAGTGTACAAATAGCAAAGGTCAGTCGGTAAGGACCATGCTACATTGTCACTACGGTGTAATTTTAGTTTACACTTTGCAACGTGACATTACCCTGTTGGATAGTTTAAATTTCAAATAGTTTTCCCATCCAGTTGACACTTGACAAGAATGCAAATGTCAAATAGCGTGTCAAAAATTAGTCAACAAATAGCAAAGTTCAATCGTTAAGAACCTTACAACTTGTACACTATGGTATACACTTTAATTTACGCTTTGCCACGTGACATTACCCTATTGGTGAGCTTAAATTTCAAATAGTTTCCCCTTCCAATTGACACTTGATAGCATTGTAAGTGTAAAAAAAAAAGTCAAAAATCAGTGTAGAAGTAGCAAAGTTCAATCGATAAGAACCTCGCCACATGTACACTATGGTGTACAGACTTTAGTTTACACTTTGCCACGTTTCAATACCCTGTCGGACAGTATAAATTTCAAATAGATTTCCCATCCAATTGACACTTGACAACAATACGAGTGTCAAAAATTAGTTTACAAATAGCAAAGTTCAATCGATAAGAACATTGCTATATGTACACAATGGTGTACACTTTAGTTTACACTTTGCTACGTGACATTACCCTGTTGGACAGTTGAAATTTCAAACAATTTTTCCATCCAATTGACACTTGACAATAATACAAGTGTCAAACAACATGTCAAAAAATCAATGTACAAATAGCCAAGTTCAATCGGTAAGAACCTTGCTTCATGTACACTATGGTGTACACGCTTTGTTTTACACTTTACCACGTGACATTACCCTGTTGGACAGTTTAATATTTAAACAGTTTTCCCATCCAATTAACACTTGACAACAATGTAAGTGTCAAACAACGTGTCAAAAATCAGTGTACAAATAGCAAAATTCAATCTGTAAGGACCATACTACATGTACACTACAGTTTACATTTTAGTTTACACTTTGTCACGTGACATTACCTTGTTGGACAGTTTAAATTTCAAACAATTTTTTAATCCAATTGTTACTAGACAACAATTCATGTGTCAAACAGCGGGTCCAAAATCAATGTACAAATAGCAAAGTTCAATCGGTATGAACCTTGCTACATGTACACTTTAGTTTACACTTTATCACGTTATATTACTCTGTTGGACAAATTAAATTTCGAACAATTTTCTAATCCAATTGATGCTTGACGACAATGCAAGTGTCTAACAACGTGTAAAAAATAAGCGTACAAACAGTAAAATTCAATCGGTAAGAACCCTTCTATATGTAAACTTTGGTTTACATTTTGCCACGTTATATTACCCCATTTGATAGTTTAAATTTCTAACAGTTTTCCCATCCAGTCGAGACATGACAACAACGGAAGTGTCAAACAACGTGTCAAAAATCAACACACAAATAGCAAAGTTCAATCGGTAAGTACCTTGCTACAGGTACTCTATGGTCTATACTTTAGTTTACACTTTGCTACGTGACATTACCAAGTTGGACAGTTTAAATTTTAAATAGTTTTCTCATCCAATTGACACTTGACAACAATGTATGTGTGAAACAACATGTCAAAAAATCAGTGTACAAATAGTAAAGTTCAATCGGTAAGAACCTTGCTACGTGTACACTATGGTGTACACTTTAGTTTACACTTTGCCACGTGACACTACACTGTTGGACAGCTTAAATTTCAAACAGTTTTGCAATCCAATTGACACTTGACAACAATGTAAGTGTTAAACAACGTGTCAAAAACCAGTGTACAATTAGCAAAGGTCAGCCGGTAAGGACCATGTTACATGTACACTACGGTGTAATTTTAGTTTACACGTTGCCACGTGACATTACTCTGTTGGACAGTTTAAATTTCAAATAGTTCTTCCATCCAGTTGACACTTGACAAGAATGCAAGTGTCAAATAGCGTGTCAAAAATCAGTCAACAAATAGCAAAGTTCAATCGTTAAGAACCTTACAACTTGTACACTATGGTATACACTTTAATTTACACTTTGCCATGTGACATTGCCCTATTGGTGGGCTTAAATTTCAAACAGTTTTCCCATCCAATTGACACTTGATAACATTGTAAGTGTAAAAAGAAGTCAAAAATCAGTGTAGAAATGCAAAGCTCAATCAATAAGAACCTCGCCACATGTACACTATGGTGTACAAACTTTAGTTTACACTTTGCCACGTGACAATACCCTGTCAGACAGTATAAATTTCAAATAGTTTTCCCATCCAATTGACACTTGACAACAATACGAGTGTCAAACAACGTGTCAAAAATTAGTTTACAAATAGCAAAGTTCAATCGGTAAGAACATTGCTACATGTACACTACGGTGTACACTTTAGTTTACACTTTGCTACGTCACATTAGCCTGTTGGACAGTTTAAATTTCGAACAATTTTTCCATCCAATTGACACTTGACAACAATGCAAGCGTCGAACAACATGTCAAAAAATCAGTGTACAAATAGCCAAATTCAATCGGTAAGAACCTTGCTTCATGTACACTATGGTGTACACACTTTGTTTTACACTTTACCACGTGACATTACCCTATTGGACAGTTTAATTTTCAAACAGTTTTCCCATCCAATTGACACTTGACAACAATATAAGTGTCAAAAAACGTGTCAAAAATCAGTGTACAAATAGCAAAATTCAATCGGTAAGGACCATGCTACATGTACACTACAGTTTACATTTTAGTTTACACTTTATCACATGACATTACCTTGTTGGATAGTTTAAATTTCATACAATTTTTTAATCCAATTATTACTAGACAATAATTCAAGTGTCAAATAACGGGTCCAAAATCAATGTACAAATAGCAAAGTTCAATCGGTATGAACCTTGCTACATGTACACTTTAGTTTACACTTTACCACGTGACATTACTCTGTTGGATAGTTTAAATTTCAAATAGTTTTCTAATCCAATTGACGCTTGGCGACAATGCAAGTGTCAAACAACGTGTAAAAAATTAGCGTACAAACAGTAAAATTCAATCGGTAAGAACCCTGCTACATGTAAACTTTGGTTTACATTTTGCTACGTTATATTACCCCGTTCGATATTTTAAATTTCTAACAGTTTTTCCATCCAGTCGAGACATGACAACAATGGAAGTGTCAAACAACGTGTCAAAATTCAACACACAAATAGCAAAGTTCAATCGGTAAGTACCTTGCTACAGGTACACTAAGGTCTACACTTTAGTTTACACTTTGCGACGTGACATTACCAAGTTGGGTAGTTTAAATTTCAAATAGTTTTCTCATCCAATTGACACTTGACAACAATGTAGCTGTCAAACAACATGTCAAAAAATCAGTGTACAAATAGTAAAGTTCAATTGGTAAGAACCTTGCTACGTGTACACTATGGTGTACACTTTAGTTTACACTTTGGCACGTGACACTACACTGTTAGACAGCTTAAATTTCAAATAGTTTTGCAATCGAATTGACACTTGACAACAATGCAAGTGTCAAACAACGTGTCAAAAATTAGTGTACAAATAGCAAAGGTCAATCGATAAGAACCTTTCTTTATGTGCACTATGGTGTACACTTCGGTTTACACTTTGCCACGTCACATTACCCCATTGGACTGTTTAAATTTCAAATAATTTTCCCATCCAATTCACACTTGACATTATTACAGGTGTTAAACAACGTGTCCAAAATCAACGTACAAATAGCAAAGTTCAATTGGTAAGACCCTTGCTACATTTACACTATGGTGTACAATTTAGTTTACACTTTGCGATGTGACATTACCCCATTCGACAATTCAAATTTCAAATAGTTTTCCCATCTAATTGACACTAGACAACAATGTAAGTGTCAAACAATGTGTCAAAAATTAGTTTACAAATAGCAAAGTTGAATTGGTAAGAACCTTGCTACATTTACACTATAGTGTACACTTTAGTTTGTAATTTTCCATGCGACATTACCCTATTGAACAGTTTAAATTTCAAACTATTTTCCCATCCAATTGACACTTGACAGTAATGCAACTGTCAAACAATGTGTCAAAAATCAGTGTACAAGTCACAAAGTTAAATAGATAAGAACCTTGTGACATGTACACTGTGTTATACACTTTGGTTTACACTTTGCCACGTGACATTACGCTTTTGAACAATTTAAATTTCAAATAGTTTTCCCATCCAATTGACTCTTGACAATGAAGCAAGTGTCAAACAATGTGTCAAAAATCAATGTACAAATAGTAAAGTTCAATCAGTAAGAACCCTTCTACATGTACACTATGGTGTACACCTTAGTTTACACTTTGCAACGTGACATCACCCTATTGGACAGTTTGAATTTCAAAATAGTTTTCCCATCCAATTGACACTTGACAACAATTCAAGTGTCAAACAGCTTATCAAAAATCGGTGTATAAATAGCAAAGTTCAATTGGTAAGAACCTTGCTACATGTACACTGTAGTGTACACTCTAGTTTACACTTCGACAAGTAACATTACCCTATTGGACAGTTTAAATTTCAGACAATTTTTCCATCCAATTGACACTTGACAACATTACGAGTGTCGAACAACGTGTCAAAAATTAGTGTACAAATAGCAAAGTTCAATCGGCAAGAACTTTGCGACATGTACACTATGGTGTACACTTTAGATTACACTTTGCCACGTGACATTACCCTCATGGACAGTTTAAATTTCAAATAGTTTTCCCATACAATTGACACTTGACAACAATGCAAGTGTCAAACAACGTGTCAACAATTAGTGTACAAACAACAAAGTTCAGTCGGCAAGAACCTTGCTTCATGTACACCATAGTGTACACTTTTGTTTAGACTTTGCCACGTCAAGTATCCCTATTCGACAGTTTAAAATTCAAACAGTTTTTCCATCCAATTGACACTTGACAACAATGCAAGTGTCAAACAACTTATCAAAAATCAGTGTACAAATAGTAAAGTTCAATCTGTAAGAACCTTGCTTCATGTACACTACGGTGTACAGATTAGTTTACACTTTGGAACGTGACATATCCCTATTGGACAGTTTAAATTTCAAATAGTTTTCTCATCCAATTGACACTTGATAACAATGCAAGTGTCAAACAACGTGTGAAAAATCAGTGTACAAATAGAAAGTTCAATTGGTAAGAACCTTACTAGATGTACACTATGGTGTACACTTTGCCATGTGACAGTACCCTGTTGGACAATTTGAATTTCATACAATTTTTCCATCTAATTGACACTTCACAACAATGAAAGTGTCAATCAACGTGTCAAAAATCAGTGTACAAATAGGAAAATTCAATCGGTAAGAACCCTGGTACATGTACATTATGGCATACACTTTAGTTTACACTTTGCCACGTGACATTACTCTGTTTGAGAGTTTAAATTTCAAATACTTTCTTATCCAATTGACACTTGAACACAATGCAAGTGTCAAACAACTTGCCAAAAATCAGTGTACAAATAGCAAAATTCAATCGGTATGGACATGCTACATGTACACTACGGTGTGCATTTTAGTTGACACTTTGCCACATGACATTACCCTGTTGGACAGTTTAAATTTCATACAGTTTTTCAATCCAATTGACACTTGACAACAATTCAAGTGTCAAACAACAGGTCCAAAATCAGCGTACAAATAGCAAAGTTCAATCGATAAGAACCTTGCTTCATGTATACTACGGTGTACACTTTGGTTTATACTTTGCCACGTGACATTACCCTACTGACAGTTTAAATTGAAATTTAAACTGTCCAAAATCACCGTAGTGTACATGTAGCATGCAAGTGTTAAACAACGTGTCAAAAATCAATGTACAAATAGCAAAGTTCAATCGATAAGAAATGCAGGTGTTAAACAACGTGTTAAAAATCAATGTACAAATAGCAAAGTTCAATCGATAAGTACCTTGCCTCATGTATACTATGGTGTACATTTTGGTTGATACTTTGCCACGCGACATTACCATACTGGACAGTTTAAATTTCAAACAGTTTTCCCATCGAATTGGCACTTGACAACAATACAAGTGTGAAACAACGTGTTAAAAATCAGTGTACAAATAGCAAAGTTCAATCGGTAAGAACCTTGTTTCATGTACACTATGGAGTACACTTTAGCTTACACTTTGCCACGTAACATATCCCTGTTAGACAGTTTAAATTTCAAACAATTTTCCTTGTTCCAATTGGCACTTGACAGTAATGCAAGTATCAAACAACGTGTCAAAAATCAGTATACAAATAGTAAAGTTCAGTCATCAAGGACCTTGCTACATGTACACTATGGTGTACACTTTATTTTACCCTTTTTCAACGTGACATCACCCCATTGAATAATTTAAATTTCAAACAAATTTCCCATCCAATTGACATTTGACAACAATGAAAGTCTCAAAAATCAGTTTACAAATAACAAAGTTCAATCGGTAAGAACCTTGCTACATGTACACTATAATTTACACTTTAGTTCACACCTTGCCACATGATAATACACAGTTCGACAGTTTAAATTTCTAACAATTTTTCCATCCAATTGACAGATGGCAACAATGCAAGTGTCAAACAATGTGTCAAAAATTAGTGTACAAATAGCAAAGTTCAATCGGTAAGAACACTTAGACATGTACGCTATTGTTTACACTTTAGTTTACACTTTTTCATGTGACATTACCCCGTTGGACAGTTTAAATTTCAAACAGATTTCCATGGAATTGACACTTGACAACAACGCAAGTGTCAAACATCGTGTTGAAAATCAGTGTACAAATAGTAAAGTTCAATCGATACGGACCATGCCGCATGTACACTATGGTGTACACTTTAGTTTACACTTTACCACGTGACAATACCCCGCTGGACAGTTTAAATTTCAAATAATTTTCCCATCCAATTAACGCTTGACAACAATGTAAGTGTCAAACAACGTGTCAAAAATCAGTGTACAAATAGCCAAATTCAATCAGTAAGAACCTCGCGACATGTACACTATGGTGTACACTTTAGTTTACGGTTTGTCACGTGACATTACCCTATTGGACAATTTAAATTTCAAACAATTTTCATATCCAATTGACACTTTACAACAATGCAAGGGTCAAACAATGTGTCAAAAATCAGTGTATAAGTAGCAAAGATCAATCAGTAAGAAATGCAAGTGTCAAACAACGTGTCAAAAATCAATGTACAAATAGCAAAGTTCAATCGATAAGAACCTTGCTTCATGTACTATGGTATACACTTTGATTTACAATTTTCCACATGACATTATCGTGTTGGACAGTTTAAATTTCAAACAGTTTTTCCATCCAATTGATACTTGACAACAATGCAAGTGTCAAACAGCATATCAAAAATCAGTGTACAAATAGCAAAGTTCAATCGGTAAGAAATGCAAGTGTCAAACAACGTGTCAAAAGTCCATGTACAAATAGCAATGTTCAATCGATAAGAACCTTGCTTCATGTATACTATGGCATACACTTTGGTTTAAAGTTTTCCGCGTGACATTACACTTTTGGATACATTAAATTTCAAACAGATTTTCCATCCAATAGGTACTTGCAATGCAAGTGTCAAACAACCTGTCAAAATTCATTGTACAAATAGCAAAGTTCAAACTGTAAGAACCTTGCTACATGTACACTATGGTGTACACTTTAGTTTACACTTTACCACGTGACATTACCCTGTTGGACAGTTTAAATTTTAAACAGTTTTCCCATCCCATTGACACTTGCCAACAATGTAACCTTCAAACAACGTGTCACAAATCAATGTATAAATAGCAAATTCAATCGGTAAGAACCTTGAGACATGTACACTATGGTGCACACTTTAGTTAACGCTTTGTCATGTGACATTACCATGTTAGATAGTCTAAATTTCAAAAAGTTTTCCCATCCAATTGACACTTGACAACATTGCAAGTGTCAAACAATGTGTGAAAAATCAGTATACAAATAGTAAAGTTCAATCGGTAAGAACCTTGCTACATGTACACTATGGTGTACACTTTAGCTTACACTTTGCCACATGACATTACCCTATTGGACTGTTTAAATTTCAAATAGTTTTCCTATCCAATTGACACTTGACAACAATACAAGTTTCAAACAACGTGTCAAAAATTAGTGTACAAATAGCAAAGTTCAATTGGTAAAAACCTCGCGACATGTACACTATGGTGTACACCTTAGTTTACACTTTGGCACATGACATTGCCTTATTAGACAGTTTAAATTTCAAATAGTTTTTCTATCCAATTGATACTTGACAACAATGCAAGTGTCAAATGGTGTCTCAAAAATCAGTGCACAAATAGCAAAGTTCAATCGGTATGAACCTTACTTCAAGTACACTTTGGTGTACACTTTAGTTTAGATTTTGCAACGTGATACATCCCTATTGGACAGTTTAAATTTCAAACCATTTTCCCATCCAATTGACACTTGACAACAATGCAAGTTTCAAACAAAATTTCAAAATCAGTATACAAATAGCATAGTTCAGTCCGTAAGAACCTTGCTACACGTACACTATCGCGCACACTTTTGTTCACACTTTGCCATGTGACATTACCTTGTATGACAGTTTAAATTTCAAGTAGTTTTAACATCCAATTAACACTTGACAACAATGTAGGTGTCAAACAACGTGTCAAAAATAAGTGTACCAATAGCAAAGTTTAATCGGTAAGAACCTTGCGACATGTACACTATGGTGTACACTTTAGTTTACATCTTGCCACGTGACATTACCTTGTTGGACAGTTTAAATTCCAAACAGATTTCCCATCCAATTAACACTTGACAACCATGCAAGTGATAAACAATGTGTCAAAAATCAGTGTACAAATAACAATGTTCAATCGGTAAGAGACTTGCGACATGTACACTATGGTGTACACTTTAGTTTACACTTTGCCACGTGACATTACCCTATTAGACAGTTTAAATTTCAAACAATTTTCTTATCCAATTGGCACTTGACAGTAATGCAAGTTTCAAATGATTTGTAAAAAATCAGTGTAGAAATAGCAAAGTTCAATCGATAAGAACCTTGCTACACGTATACTATTGTACAAACTTTTGTTTACACTTTGCCACGTGACATTACCCTGTTTGACAATTTAAATTTCAAACTATTTTTGCTTCCAATTAACACCTAACAACAATGCAAGTGTTAAACAACATGTCAATAATCAGTGTGTAAATAGCAAAGTTCAATCGGTAGGAACCTTGCAACATGTAGACTATGGTATAGACTTTAGTTTACAGTTTACCACACGATATTACCCCGTTGGAGAGTATAAATTTCAAGTAGTTTTCCCATCCAATGGACACTCGACCACAATGCATGTGTCAAACAACGTGTCAGATATCAGTGTACAAATAGTAAAGTTCAATCGGTAAGAACTTTGTTTCATGTACACTATGCTGTACGCTTTAATCCACACTTTGCCACGTGACATATCCCCATCAGACATTTTATATATCAAAATGTTTTCCCATCCAATCAACACTTGACAACAATGCAAGTGTTAAACAATGTGTCAAAAATCAGTATACAAATAGCAAAGTTCAATCAGTAAGGACCTTGCCACATGTACACTATGGTGTACACTTTAGTTTACACTTTGCCACGTGACATTACCCTATTGGTCAGTTTAAATTTCAATTAGTTTTCCCATCCAATTAACATTTGACAGCAATGTAAGTGTCAAACAACGTGTCAAAAATTAGTGTACAAATAGCAAAGTTCAATCGGTAAGAACCTTGCGACATGTACACTATGGTGTATACTTCAGTTAAAACTTTGCCACATGACATTACCCAGTTGGACAGTTTAAATTTCAAACAATTGTCCTAACCAATTCACACTTGACAACAATGCAAGTTTCAAACAACATTCCAAAAATCAGTATACAAATAGCAAAGTTCAACAGGTAAGAACCTTGCTACACGTACAGTATCGTGCACACTTTTGTTTACACTTTTCCACGTGACATACCCTATTTGACAGTTTAAATTTCAAATAGTTTTTGCATCCAATTAACACCTAACACCAATGCAAGTGTTAAACAATGTGTCAAAAATCAGTGTACAAATAGCAAAGTTCAACCTATAAGAACCTTACAACATGTACACTATGGTGTACACTTTAGTTCAAAGTTTGCCACGTGACATTACCCTGTTGGAGACTTTAAATTTCAAACAATTTTCCCATCCAATTGACACTTGACCACAATGCATGTGTCAAACAACGTGTCAGAAATTAGTGTACAAATAGCTAAGTTCAATCGGTAAGAACCTTGTTTCACGTACACTATGCTGTATGCTTTAGTTTACACTTTGCCACGTGACATATCCTTGTCGGATAGTTTAAATTTTAAAAAGTTTTCCCATCCAATCGACACTTGACAACAATACAAGTGTTAAACAATGTGTCAAAAATCAGTATACAAACAGCAAAGTTCAATCGGTAAGGATCATGCTACATGTACACTATGGTGTACACTTTAGTTTACACTTTGTCATGTGATATTACCCTGTTAGACAGTTTGAATTACAAATAGTTTTCCCATCTAATTGACATTTGACAAAAATGTAAGTGTCAAGCAACGTGTCAAAATCAGTGTTCAATCGATAAGAACCTTGGTACATGTACACTGTGGTATACACTTTAGTTTATACTTTGCCACTTGATATTACCCTGTTGGAAAGTTTAAACTTCAAACAGTTTTCCCATCCAATTGGCACTTGACAACAATACAAGTGTCAAACAACGTGTCAAAAATCGGTGTACAACTAGCAAAGTTCAATCGGTAAGAAATGCAAGTGTTAAACAACGTGTCAAAGATCAACGTACAAATAGCAAAGTTCAATCGATAAGAACCTTGCTTCATGTGTACTATGGTGGAAACTTTGGTTTACAATTTACCACGTGACATTACCCTATTGGATAGTTTAAATTTCAAACAGTTTTCCAATCGAATTAACACTTGACAACAATGTAAGTGTGAAACAACGTGTCAAAAATTAGTGTACAAATAGAGAAGTTCAATCGATAAGAACCTTGTTTTATGTACACTATGGTGTATACTTTAGTTTACACTTTGCCACGTGACATATCCCTATTAGACGATTTAAATTTCAAGCAGTTTTCCCATCCAATTGACACTTGACAACGATCCAAGTGTCAAACAACGTGTCAAAAATCAGTATACAAGTAGCAAATTTCAATCGGTAAGGACCTTGCTACATGTATACTATGGTGTACACTTTAGTTTGCCCTTTTTTCGCGTGACATTACCCTGTTGGACAATTTTAATTTGAAACCATTTTCCCATCCAATTGACATTTGACAACAATGCAAATGTCAAACAACATGTCAAAAATCAATGTACAAATAACAAAGTTCATTCGACAAGAACCTTGCTACATGTACACTTCAGTTCACACCTTGCCACGTGACATTACCTTGTTGGAGAGTTTAAATTTCAAACAGTTTTCCCATCCAATTGGCACTTGAAAACAATGCAAGTGTCAAACAACATGTAAAAAATCAGTGTTCAAATAACAAAGTTCAATCGGTAAGAACCTTGCTACATGTACACTATAGTGTACACTTCAATTCACACCTTGCCACGTCACATTACCCTATTGGACAGTTTAAAATTCTAACAATTTTTCCATCCAATTGACACTTAGTAACAATGCAAGTGTCAAACATCGTGTCAAAAATCAGTGTACAAATGCAAAGTTCAATCAGTAAGAACCTTTAGACATGTACACTATGGTGTACACTTTGTCACATGACATTACGCTGTTGAACAGTTTAAATTTCAAATATTTTTCCCGTGGAATTGAAACTTCACAACAAAGCAAGTGTCAAACATCGTGTCGAAAATCAGTGTACAAATAGGAAAGTTCAATCGGTACTGACCATGCCACATGTACACTTTAGTTTACACTTTGCCACATGACATTATTCTGTTGGACAGTTTAAATTTCGAACAGTTTTTCCATCCAATTGACACTTGTCAACAATGCAAGTGTCAAACAACCTGTCAAAAATCAGTGTACAAATAGCAATGTTCATTCGTTAAGAACATTGCTACTTGTACACTATCGGGTATGCTTTAGTTCACACTTTTCCACATGATATTACCCCGTTGGGCAGTTTAAATTTCAAAATGTTTTCCTACCCAACTGACACTTGACAACAATACAGGTGTCAAGCAACGTGTCAAAAATTAGTATACTAATAGCAAAGTTCAATCGGTAATGATATGAATCAAGGCACGTCCACAACCGAAGCGAGTCAAGCGACGAGTTACTAAAAGGATCCATTGATAGTCGAAGGCGGACCAATGACGTGATCGAGGACGAAGCGAGTGAAAGAAGCGATGGGATTGCTTGTCAAGCAAACGATCGATGAAACAATGTTCCGGAGGTCAAATGGAACAAGTTCTTGTTGGGGTCGAAGGCCGAAGGAACTTGGATCAACGAGATAAAAGCGGACGAAGGCGGCACGGAGTTGGTCTATGCGACCGCAGGCTCAACGGCCTATGCGGCCGTATAGAAGGCCACCGAAACTACATGTGGCTGGCTGGAGTGATCTATGCGACCGCATAGAAATGATCTATGCGGCCGCATAGATCAAAAAGTGGGAAAAATTCTTTTTTTTAAAATTTTTGCCGAATCTTCTAATGTTGGTAGAACTCTTGTGAAATCAAAATATTACCATATTTTGATTAATTTGGACGTTTTTTATGCCATAGTATAAATAGGAAACTCTTCTCATTATGAAAGAAAACTTTTTGGCTGAAATTAATACAGAGAGAGAAATTTTCTTTCAATCGATTGTTCTTCATTGGACAAACTTAGAACTTATCAAGAATCGATTTTTTGTGGCGTTCTTGACGTCGGATTGTGGGTTTCGTTGATTGTAATCAAGGGGTTTCAGATTCTTCGCTAATCTGGGGTTTCGTGGTTCGATTATTGGGGTTCAAGATCCAAAACCGAATTATTATTGGCGTTCTTGGGTTTCGCATCAATCTAGTTGTCTGTTTCGTAGTTTCCATTGCTACGGGGTTCGCATCAGTTGGTATCAGAGCTTTGGCTCCAATTTAATCAGGTTATATCTTTATTTTTTAATTCCTTTCAATTCCTTGTGTTCTTGTGTCCAGAAGGTTTTCTTGATTCTTTGATCCAAAAAGTGTCAAAAAGAATCTTCATATTCTGTTTCCCGGGGTCAATTTTCGCTCAAATTCGTTTTCGTTTTCTCCGTTGGTTTTGTTATTGAATTCCGGATCATAAAAAAAAAAGTTGCTGTTCATCCATACGGTACTGTTCATCCGTACAGTTATAAAAAAAATTGTTACATATTATTGATCCGTCAAATACCAACAATTTTTTTTTATTCAATATCGTTTCTCAGTTGCCTGGACACATTGATTCATTCCATTCCTTCAATTCAAAGTCAAAGTTTTAGAAGTTTCCTTGAGTCCTTTTGTTACAATTCTTTGAATCACATCCGGTTTGAGAATTCTACAAAATTGATTGATTGATTGAGTTCGTTGATTGTCCTTAGAAGCAATTGTTGAAAGAACTGAGTGGTAAAAGGCAGAGAGGTGAGCTCAATAGAGGGTAAAAGCCATTGTGTGTTTCCGAGTGACTTTGGTGAGGCAGTTAAATAAAATTTTAGTGTTAGGATGTTAGAAAGGGCAGAATCAAACTCAAGCAGACAAGGCAACAATAACAACGCATCGGAGGATTTGGTGCAAATGTTTCAAAGGGCGTTTGGAGATATGAGAGAACGGTTGGAGAAGCAAGAGGCTTGGATGAATAGGTTAGATACATCGGTGGCCAATCTTAGTCGGGGGCATCGAGTGGATGTGTCCAATGCCAGAGGACCGGATAGATGGGAGCCTAGGAGGGAAAGGCGAGAAGAGTATGGATATGGGAGTGAACTAGACGAAGATGAATTTCACGGTGTTGAGATGAGAAGGATGAGGAATAGAGGTGATAGGTTCGACAGACGGGGTCAGAATGATCGCGGGGAGGAGTTGGATGGAAATCTAGGAAATATAAAGATGACCATTCCTTCATTCAAAGGAAGGAGTGATCCCGAAGCATATCTGGAGTGGGAGAGAAAGGTTGAGATGATCTTCGAATGTTATAATTATTCGGAGGAGAAGAAGGTGAAGTTAGCGATTTTAGAGTTCAGTGACTATGCCATTTCATGGTGGGACCAAGTGGTTACTTCACAACGTAGGAGTGGGGGAAGACCAGTTAGCACTTGGGAAGAATTGAAGTCATTGATGAGAAAGAGGTTTGTTCCTAGCCACCATTATCGAGATATCCATCAAAAACTGCAAGGCCTATATCAAGGGTCGAAAAGTGTAGAAGATTACCATAAGGAGATGGAAATACTCATGATTAGGGCTAATGTGGTGGAGGATCGAGAGGCTACCATGGCTCGATTTTTGAATGGTTTGAATAGGGAAATTGCCAATGTAGTAGAGTTGCAACATTATGTGGAGTTGGAAGACATGTTGCATGTGGCTATGAAGGTGGAGAGACAGTTGAAGAGGAAAGGGATAGCTAGGCAACCGATAGGAACTTCGAGTGCAAATCCATCTTGGAAACCGAGATGGAACAACAACAACAACAACAACAACAATAAGGTTGATAAAGCTATACCTAAGGGTAGGAATGAATGGAAAAAAGGAAAAGAGGAAAGTGCTAGGAAAATAGCACCCAAAACTGATTCACAACCATCAAGAAACCGAGACATCAAGTGTTTCAGATGTTTGGGGTCCGGGCACATCGCTTCTCAATGCCCAAATAAATGGGTAATGGTGTTGTTGGATAATGGAGAAGTGGTGAGTGAAAGTGAAGGTGAGTATGATGACATGCCTGCATTGGAGGACGTTGAAAAGGAAGAAAAATTGGAGTTTGCTGTTGGAGAATCATTGGTGTCACGGAGAGCTCTTAACACTCAAGTCAAAGTGGATGATTCGGAGCAGCAGCGAGAAAATATCTTCCATACACGTTGTTACGCCAACGATAAGGTATGTAGCATGGTAATTGATGGTGGGAGTTACACGAATATAGCTAGCACAACTATAGTTGAGAAACTAGGACTAGCATTGTTAAGACACCCTAGGCCTTATAAGTTACAATGGTTGAATGATAGTGGGAAAGTTAAGGTGAATCGAAGGGTCCTAATTAATTTTTCGATTGGAAGTTATAGTGACAAAGTAGTTTGTGATGTGGTGCCTATGCATGTGGGACATATATTGTTAGGAAGACCATGGCAATATGATAGAAGGGTCACACATGATGGGTATAGGAATCGATATAGCTTTGTCAAGGATGGGAAGACTATTACTCTTGCTCCATTAACACCTGCACAAGTTTATGGAGAACAACTCAAGCTGAAAAGTGAGGAAGATGAGAGAATAAGAGAGTCTGGAAAAAGGAGAGGCAATAGTGAAACCATCGATAAGAGAGAAAATAGTGAGGTGGCTAAGAGTGGAGAAAAGAGAGAGGAGCCACATGAGGGGAAAGAAAAGGAGTCAGCTGAGCTGAGAGAAAAGCCAAAGGTCAACTTCTATGCAAAGGAGAGTGAGTTGAAAAAGGCTATGAGTGAAAGTAGACAAATGATATTGTTAGTGTACAAGGAGTCCCTCCTCAATCTTGAGGATTCTAACACATCCCTCCCTAGTTTGGTTAAATCTTTATTGCAGGAGTTCGACGATATGTTTCCTGAGGAGATGCCAAGTGGATTGCCACCAATCAGAGGCATCGAGCACCAGATTAACGTTGTACCCGGAGCTGTCATACCTAATCGACCAGCTTACCGAAGCAATTCCGAGGAGACGAAGGAGCTTCAGAAGCAAGTGGAGGAGTTGATGAGCAAAGGTTATGTCAGGGAGAGCATGAGTCCATGTGTTGTACCTGTTTTGTTGGTACCTAAGAAGGACGGGACTTGGAGAATGTGCGTGGATTGCCGAGCTATCAACAATATCACGGTAAAGTATCCTCACCCAATACCTAGGTTAGATGATATGCTTGATGAGTTGTATGGGGCTTGCATTTTTAGTAAAATTGATCTTAAGAGTGGGTATCATCAAATTCGCATGCGGGAGGGTGATGAATGGAAAACGGCATTTAAAACTAAGTATGGGTTGTATGAATGGTTAGTTATGCCATTTGGACTCACTAATGCATCGAGCACTTTTATGCATTTAATGAACCATGTTTTACGTGACATCTTAATCTATAGCAAAACCCTAGATGAGCATTTAGAGCATTTAAATTGTGTGCTTGTTGTATTACGAAAGGAACAACTATATGCCAATTTTAAAAAGTGTACATTTTGCATGGATAGAGTTGTTTTCCTAGGATTTGTGGTTAGTGCTAATGGGGTAGAAGTTGATGAAGAAAAGATAAAAGTTATACAAGAATGGCCAACACCTAAGACTATAACTGAAGTTAGAAGTTTTCATGGATTGGCTAGTTTTTATAGGAGATTTGTAAGAGATTTTAGCACCATCACCACACTGTTGACTGAAATAGTAAAGAAGAGTGTAGGTTTCCATTAGGGAGAATCATAGGAAGTTGCATTTAACATGATTAAGGATAAGTTATGTAAAGCACCTGTTTTAGCATTACCTAATTTTGATAAAACATTCGAGGTTGAGTGTGATGCATCAGGGATAGGTATAGGAGCAGTATTAATGCAGGAAAGGAGGCCTATTGCTTACTTTAGTGAAAAGTTGAGTGGAGCAGCATTGAACTATCTGACATATCACAAAGTGTTGTATTCACTTGTTCGAGCTTTGGAGACTTGGCAGCACTACTTATGGCCAAAGGAATTCGTGATACACACCGATCATGAATCTTTGAAGCATTTGAGAGGTCAAGGTAAGTTGAACAAAAGACATGCGAGATGGATGGAGTTTATTGAGACTTTTCCATATGTCATCAAGTACAAACAAGGTAATGAAAACATAGTTGCTGATGCATTGTCTCGAAGGTACGTGCTTTTAAATTCATTAAGTACTAGATTACTTGGTTTTGAGCATATTAAAAGCATGTATGAAACTGATAGTGATTTTTCTGATATATATGCTTCATGTGACAAATGTGCATTTGATAAATTCTATAGGCATGAAGGATATCTGTTTAAGGAAAATAAGTTGTGCATTCCTAATTGTTCTTTGCGTGAATTATTGGTAAGGGAAGCACATGGGGGTGGTTTAATGGAACACTTTGGGGTTCAAAAGACCTTAGACATGTTAGGAGAACATTTTTATTGGCCTAGAATGCGACATGACGTAGAGCAAATATGTGGAAAGTGCATAACTTGTAAAAAGGCTAAGTCTAAGGTTCAACCTCATGGATTGTATACTCCTTTGCCTGTGCCTAGTGAACCATGGGTAGACATATCTATGGATTTTGTGTTAGGTTTGCCTAGGACAAAGAGGGGTAGGGATTCAATATTTGTAGTGGTCGATAGGTTTAGTAAGATGGCACACTTTATACCATGTCATAAAACTGACGATGCTACTAATATTGCGGACTTGTTCTTTAAGGAAATAGTACGTTTACACGGAGTGCCTAACAGTATAGTGTCAGATAGAGATGTGAAAATTTTGAGTCATTTTTGGCGTGTTTTGTGGAGTAAGTTAGGAACTAAGTTATTGTTTTCTACAACTTGTCACCCACAAACAGATGGTCAAACTGAGGTGGTAAATCGAACTATGACACAATTGCTTCGGACAGTGATCAATAGAAATTTGAAATCATGGGAAGAGTGTTTACCATTCATAGAGTTTGCATATAATCGAGCCATACATTATTCTACTTCATTTTCTCCTTTTGAGATTGTTTATGGTTTTTATCCACTAACACCTATGGATTTAATACCTTTACCTGTGCATGAACGAGGTAGCTTGGATGGGAATCGCAAGGCAGAGATGGTGAAAGCACTCCATGAAAGGGTCAGGATGCAGATCGAAGAGAAAGGAAAGCTGGTTGCATCAAAAGCAAATAAAGGAAGGAGACGCGTTACATTTGAACCTGGAGATTGGGTCTGGGTGCATTTTAGAAAGGAGCGTTTTCCAGAACAGAGGAAGTCGAAGTTGCAACCAAGAGGCGATGGACCGTTTCAAGTCATCGAGCGGATCAACGACAATGCCTACAAAGTGGACTTACTAGGTGAGTATAATGTTTCAGCTACTTTTAATGTTGCTGATCTATCTCTTTTCGATGTAGGTTCAGGTTCGAGGACGAATCCTTTCGAAGAGGGAGGGGATGATATGAATCAAGGCACGTCTACAACCGAAGCGAGTCAAGCGACGAGTTACGAAAAGGATCCATTGATAGTTGAAGGCAGACCGATGACGCGATCGAGGACGAAGCGAGTGAAAGAAGCGATGGGATTGCTTGTCAAGCAAACGATCGATGAAACAATGTTCGGGAGGTCAAATGGAACAAGTTTCTTGTTGGGGGTCGAAGGCCGAAGGAACTTGGATCAACGAGATAAAAGCGGACGAAGGCGGCACGGAGTTGGTCCATGCGACCGCAGGCTCAACGGCCTATGCGGCCGCATAGAAGGCCACCGAAACTACATGTGGCTGGCTGGAGTGATCTATGCGACCGCATAGAAATGATCTATGCAGCCGCATAGATCAAAAAGTGGGAAAAAATTCGTTTTTTTTTTATTTTTGCCGAATCTTCTAATGTTGGTAGAACTCTTGTGAAATCAAAATATTACTATATTTTGATTAATTTGGACGTTTTTTATGCCATAGTATAAATAGGAAACTCTTCTCATTATGAAAGAAAACTTTTTGGCTGAAATTAATACAGAGAGAAACTTTCTTTCAATCGATTGTTCTTCATTGGACAAACTTAGAACTTATCAAGAATCGATTTCTTGTGGCGTTCTTGACGTCGGATTGTGGATTTCATTGATTGTAATCAAGGGGTTTCAGATTCTTCACTAATCTGGGGTTTTGTGGTTCGATTATTGGGGTTCAAGATCCAAAACCGGTTTAGTATTGGCGTTCTTGGGTTCCACATCAATCTAGTTGTGGGTTTCGTAGTTTCCATTGTTACGGGGTTTGCATCAGGTAAGAACCTTGCGACATGTACACTATGGTGTACATTTTAGTTTACATTTTTCCACGTGACATTACCCTGTTGGACACTTTAAATTTCAAATAGATTTCCCATCCAATTGACACTTGACAACAATGTAAGTGTCACACAACATGTCAAAAATCAGTGTACAAATAGCAAAGTTCAATCGGTAAGAACCTTGTGACTTGTACACTATGCTGTACACTTTAGTTTACACTTTGCCACGTGACATATCTCTATCAAACAGTTTAAATTTCAAACAGTTTCCCATCCAATTGACACTTGACCACAATGCATATGCCAAGCAACGTATCAAAAATCAGTGTACAAACAGCAAAGTTCAATCGGTAAGAACCTTGTTTCATGTAAACTATGTTGTAGGCTTTAGTTTACACTTTGCCACGTGACATATCTCTGTCGAACAGTTTAAATTTCAAAAAGTTTTCCCATCCAATCAACACTTGACAACAATGCAAGTGTTAAACAATGTAACGCCCCGACCCCTTGTGGATCAGAACGCTACTTACTTTACTTAACTAACCGGTGGTTTAGTTATAGGAGAATATGTTTTAGCGAAAGCTTAATTTTACAATGATAATTTTAACAACCTTTTGAATACTTTAAATAAAACACTGAATAAAAAAATAACGGAACGTAATTTATTTGAAGAAAACACTACTTGTTCTCGTGTTCAGCATTCTTCAAATACTTTAAAGGAATAACATTGAAAACATTCACAAAAATAAATCTAAATAACTTGTTCACTGGATTTTCCATGGGCTCATTGCACCACTCTCCATCTTTTCCATCATCCAGGCCCAAGGTAGAATTATATCAATCTATAGAGAAGGGGTTAAACCCGTAAGTTAAAAAAAAAAAACTCAATAGATATCATTGGTACATTCGTGATCAAGCTATACATTTCAAAGCTGTAACTTTAGAAACATTTTCATAGTAGGATTTTCGATAGAATCCCAAACATGTAGAGTCATGACTTAACCCAATGCCTCGATCGGAAGTTCATGCCATACCCGGAGGTACCATTAGACATGGAGGTGTATGCCGTACCCGGAGGTACCATTAGACATGGAGGTTTATGCTTAGAAGCTTTTGTCTTGGTGTGAAAAATGTGTATGTATTGGGGCTTATTTATAGGTGAAAATCTCAAAACTTAAGGGCAAGTGAAGGGCCTAATACTCATTAATATGGGTGCCATTTATGTGGGAGTTATAGGTTTAAGAAGGTGCTAGAGAATCATGTAGAAATTTGACTTTTCATATTCCGCGTACTTTGGTTAATACTGTACAGCCTTTAGTATTTCTATCATAACTTCTTCTCCCGATATCCGATTGAGGTAATTCAAAGTGCCTTGGAAATCTAACTTAAAGAGCTACAACTTTTATTAAGATACAATTTTCCAAATCGAATTTTTTCTATGTCATAAATAGGTCTCAAATGAGACTAAAAATCTTAAGTATACTTTAGCTATCCAATATTCATGTCTTAGTGCGACTAAGGTGTTTAAAATTATTTGGGATTCTACATAACAACAATGTAAGTGTTAAACAATGTGTCAAAAATCAGTGTACATATAGTACAGTTCAATCGGTAAGAACCTTGCAACATGTAAACTATGGTGTACACATTAGTTTACAGTTTGCCGCGTGACATTACCCTATTGGAGAGTTTAAATTTAAAACAGTTTCCCATCCAATTAACACTTGACCACAATGCATGTGTCAAACAATGTGTCCAAAATCAGTGTACAAATAGCAAAGTTCAATCGATAAGAACCTTGTTTCATGTACACTCTGCTGTACGCTTTCGTTTACACTTTCCCATATGACATATCCCTATCGGATAGTTTAAATTTCAAAAGTTTTCCAATCTAATCGACACTTGACAACAATGCAAGTGTTAAACAATGTGTCAAAAATCAATATACATATATCAAAGCTACAATCGGTAAGGATCATGCTACATGTACACTGTGGTGTACACTTTAGTTTACACTTTACCACCTAACATTACCCTGTTGGACAGTTTAAATTTCAAACAGTTTTCCCATCCAATTGACATTTGACAACAATGCAAGTGCTAAACAACGTGTCAAAACTAGTGTACAAATAGCAAAGTTCAATCGATAAGATCCTTGCCACATGTACACTATGGTATACACTTTAGTTTGCACTTTGCCACGTGACATTGCCCCGTTGGAAAGTTTAAATTTCAAACAATTTTCCCATCCAGTTGACACTTGACAACAATGCAAGTGTCAAACAATGTGTCATAAATTAGTGTACAAATAGCAAAGTTAAATTGGTAAGAAATGCAATGGTCAAACATCGTGTCGAAAATCAGTGCACAAATAGTAAAGTTCAATAGGTATGGACCATGCCACATGTACACTATGGTGTACACTTTAGTTTACATTTTACCACGTGACATTATCCTGTTGGATAGTTTAAATTTCAAATAGTCTTCCCATCCAATTGACACTTGACAACAATGCAAGTGTCAAACAACCTGTCAATAATCAGTGTGAAAATAGCAATGTTCAATCTTTAAGAACCTTGCTATATGTACACTATGGAGTACACTTTAGCTTACACTTTGCCACTTGACATTACCCCATTGGACAGTTTAAATTTCAAACTGTTTTCCCATCCAATAGACACTTGACAACAATGCAAGTGTCAAACAACGTGTCAAAAATCAGTGTACAAATAGTAAACTTCAATCTGTGAGAACCTTGCTAGATGTACACTATGGTGCACACACTTTAGCTTACATTTTACCACGTGACATTTCCCCGTTGGAAAGTTTAAATTTCAAACAGTTTTCCCATCCAATTAACATTTGACAACAATGCAAGTGTCTAACAACGTGTCAAAAATTAGTGTACAAATAACAAAGTTCAATCAGCAAGAACCTGGCTACATGTACACTATAGTGTACACTGCAGTTCACACCTTGCCACGTGACATTACCCTGTTTGACAACGATGTACAAATAGCAAAGTTCAATCAGTAAGAACTTTGTTTCTTGTACACTATGGTGTACACTTTAGTTTACATTTTGCCACGTGACGTATCCCTGTTAGAGGGGTTAAATTTCAAACAGTTTTCCCATCCAATTGACACTTGACAAAAATGCAAGGGTCAAACAACGTGTCAAAAATTAGTATACAAATAGCAGCGTTCAATCGGTAAGGACCTTGCTACATGTACACTATGGTGTACACTTTAGTTTACCCTTTTTCCACGTGACATTACCCTGTTGGACAATTTTAATTTCAAACAATTTTCCCATCCAATTGACCTTTGACAACAATGCAAGTGTCAAACAACGTGTCCAAAATCAGTGTACAACTAACAAAGTTCAATCGGTAAGAACCTTGCAACATGTATACTATAGTTACACTTCAGTTCACACCTTGCTATGTGACATTACCCTGTTGGACAGTTTAAATTTCAAACAGTTTTCCCATCCAATTGACACTTGTCAACAATGCAACTGTCAAACAACGTGTCAAAAATTAGTGGGCAAATAACAAAGTTTAATCAGTAAGAACCTTGCTACATGTACACTATTGTGTACACTTCAGTTCACACCTTGCCAAGTGAAATTACCTTGTTAGACAATTTATATTTCTAATAATTATCCCATCTAATTAACACTTGGCAACAATGCAAGTGTCAAATAACGTGTCAAAAATCAGTATACAATTAGCAAAGTTCAATCGGTAAGAGCCTTTAGACATATACACTATGGTGTGCACTTTAGTTTACAATTTGCCACGTGACATTACCCTGTTAGACAGTTTAAATTTCTAATAGTTTTCCCATGGAATTGAAACTTGACAAAAGCGCAAGTGTCAAACATCGTGTCGAAAATTAGTGTACAAATAGCAAAGTTCAATCGGTATGGACCATGCCACATGTACACTATGGTGCACACTTTAGTTTACACTTTGCCACGTGACATTACCCTGTTGGACAGTTTAAATTTCAAACAATTTTCCTATCCAATTGACACTTGACAACAATGCAAGTTTCAAACGACATGTAAAAAATCAGTGTACAAATAGCAAAGTTCAATCGGTAAGAACCTTGCTACACGTATAGGATGGTGCACACTTTTGTTTATGCTTTGCCACGTGACATCACCCTATTTGACAGTTTAAATTTCAAACTATTTTTGCATCCAATTAACACCTAACAACAATAAAAGTGTTAAACAACGTGTCAAAAATCAGTGTACAAATAGCAAAGTTCAACCGATAGGAACCTTGCAACATGTACACTATGGTGTACACTTTAGTTTACAGTTTCCCTCGTGACATTACCCCGTTGGAGAGTTTAAATTTCAAACAGCTTTCCCATCCAATGGACATTTGACCATAATGCATGTGTCAAACAACGTGTCAGAAATCAGTGAACAAATAGCAAAGTTCAATCAGTAAGAACTTTGTTTCGTGCACACTATGCTGTACACTTTAATCTACACTTTGCCACATGACATATCCCCGTCGGACATTTTATATATCAAAATGTTTTCCCATCCAATCGACACTTGACAACAATGCAAGTGTCAAACAATGTGTCAAAAATCAGTATACAAATAGCAAAGTTCAATCGGTAAGGACCATGCTACATGTACACTATGGTGTACACTTTAGTTTACACTTTGCCATATGACATTAGTCTATTGGACAGTTTAAATTACAATCAGTTTTCCCATCCAATTGACATTTGACAACAATGTAAGTATCAAACAACGTGTCGAAAATCAGTGTACAAACAGTAAAGTTCAATCGGTAAGAACCTTGCGACATGTACACTATGGTGTACACTTTAGTTAACACTTTGCCACATGACATTACCCAGTTGGACAGTTTAAATTTCGAACAATTTTCCTATCCAATTGACACTTGACAACAATACAAGTTTCAAACAACATTTCAAAAATCAGTATACAAATAGCAAAGTTCAATCTGTAAGAACCTTGCTACACGTACACTATGGTGCACACTTTTGTTTACACTTTGCCACGTGACATTACCCTTTTTGACAGTTTAAATTTCAAATAGTTTTTGCATCCAATTAACACCTAACACCAATGCAAGTGTTAAACAACGTGTCAAAAATCAGTGTACAATTAACAAAGTTCAACCTATAAAAACCTTGCAACATGTACACTATAGTATACACTTTAGTTTACAGTTTGCCACGTGACATTATCCTGTTGGAGAGTTTAAATTTCAAAGAGTTTTCCCATCCAATGGACACTTGACCATAATGCATGTGTACATGTAGCAAGCCTCTTACCGATCGAACTTTGCTATTTGTACACTAATTTTTGACACATTTTTAACACTTTCATTACTGTTAAGTGTTAATTGGATGGAAAAATTGTTTGAAATTTAAACTGTCCAACAGGTTAATGTCACGTGCCAAAGTGTAAACTAAAGAGTACGCCATAGAGTATATGTGGCAAGGTTCTTGCCGATTGAACTTTGCTATTTGTACACTAATTTTTGTCACTTACATTGTTGTCAGGTGTCAATTTGATGGGAAAACATTTGAAATTTAAATTGTCCAATGGGATAATGTTACGTGGCAAAGTGTAAACTAAAGTGTACACCATAGTGTACATATAGCAAGGTTTTTACCGATTGAACTTTGCTATCTGTACATTGATTTTTGACACGTTGTTTGACACTTGCATTGTTGCTAAGTGTCAATTGGATGGGAAAACTATTTTAAATTTAAGCTGCATAGCAGGTAAATCTCACATGACAAAGTGTAAAACTAAAGTGTACATGTAGCAATGTTCTTACCGATTGAACTTTGCTATTTGTACACTAATTTTTGACACGTTTTTGTACACTTGTATTGTTGTCTAGTGTCAATTAGATGGGAAAAGTGTTTGAAATTTAAACTGTCCAGCAGGGTAGTGTCACGTGCCAATGTGTAAACTAAAGTGTACACCATAGTGTACATGTCGCAAGGCTCTTATCGATTGAAAATTGCTATTTGTACACTGATTTTTGACACCTTTGACACTTGCATTGTTTTTGTCAAGTGCCAATTGGATGGGAAAACTATTTGAAATTTAAACAGTCCAATAGGGTAATGTCATGTGGCAAAGTGTAAATTAACATAGACCATAGTGTACATGTAGCAAGGTTCTTGCCGATTGAACTTTGCTATTTGTATACTGATTTTGGTTACAATGTTTAACACTTGCATTGTTGTCAAGTGTCAATTGGATGGGGGAAACTGTTTGAAATTTAAACTGTTCAATAGAGTAATGTCATGGGAAAAGTGTAAACTAAAGTGTACACCATATTGGTTCTTGCCGATTAAACTTTGCTATTTGCATATTGATTTTTGACACGTCGTTTGACACTTGCATTGTGGTCAAGTGTCAAATGGATGGAAAAACTATTTGAAATTTAAATTGTCCAATAGGGTAATGACACCTGGCAAAGTGTAAACTAAAGTGTATGCCATAATGTACATGTGGCAAGGCTCTTACCGATAGAACTTTGTTATTTGTACGCTGATTTTGACACGTTACTTGACACTTGCATTGTTATTAAGAGTCAATTGGATGGGAAAACAGATTGAAATTTAAATTGTCCAACAGGGTAATGTCCCGTGGCAAAGTGTAAACTAAAGTGTACGCAGTAGTGTACATGTGGCAAGGTTCTTACCGATTTAACTTTGCTATTTGTACACTTATTTTTGACACTTGCATTGTAGTCAGGTGCCGATTAGATGGGAAAATTGTTTGAAATTTAAATTGTCGAACAGGGTAAAGTTACGTGGCAAAGTGTAAACTAAAGTGTACACCATAGTGTCCATATAGCAAGGTTTTTACAGATTGAACTTAGCTCTTTGTACACTGATTTTTGACACGTTGTTTGATACTTGCATTATTGTTAAGTGTCAATTAGATGGGAAAACTATTTGAAATTTAAAATGTCCTGCAGGTTAACGTCACGTGGCAAAGTGTAAAACTAAATTGTACACCATTGGGTACATGTAGCAAGGTTCTTACCGATTGAACTTTGCTATTTGTAAACTGATTTTTAACAAGTTGTTTGACACTTGCATTGTTGTCAAGTGTCAATTAGATTAGAAAACTATTTGAAATTTAAACTGTCTAGCAAGGTAGTATCACGTGGCAAAGTGTAAACTAAAGTGTACACCATAGTGTACATGACGAAAAGTTCTTACCGATAGAACTTTGCTATTTATACACAGATTTTTGACACCTTTAACACTTGCATTATTGTTTTCAAGTGTCAATTGGGTAGGAAAACTGTTGAAATTTAAACTGTCCAACAGAGTAATATCACGTGGAAAAAGTGTAAATTAAAGTGGACCATAGTGCACATTTAGCAAGTTTTTTGCCTATTGAACTTTACTATTTGTACACTGATTTTTGTCACGTTGTTTTACACTTGCATTGTTGTCAAGTGTCAATTGGATGGGAAAACTGTTTGAAATTTAAACTGTCTAATGGAGCAATGTCATGAGGCAAAGTGTAAACTAAAGTGTAAACCATAGTGTACATGTAGCAAGGTTCTTACCGATTGAACTTTGCAATTTGTACAATGACTTTTGACACGTGCACTGTTGCCCGGTGTCAATTAGATGGAAAAATTGTTTGAAATTTAAACTGTTCAATAGGATAATGTTACGTGGTCAAGCATAAACTAAAGTGTACACCATAGTGTACGTGTAGCAAGGTTTTTATCGATTGAACTTTGCTATTTGTACACTGATTTTTGACACGTTCTTTGACACTTGCATTGTTGTTAAGTGTTAATTGGATGGGAAAATTACTTGAAATTTAAATTGCTCGATAGGGTAATGTCATGTGGCAAAGTGTAAAACTAAATTGTACACTATAGTGTACATGTAGCAAGGTTCTTACCGATTGAACTTTGCTATTTGTACACTGATTTTTGACACGTTATTTGACACTTGTACTATTGTCAAGTGTCAGTTGGATCGAAAAACTATTTAAAATATAAATTGTTCAATAGAGAAATGTCACGGGGCAAAGTGTAAACTAAAATGTATACCATAGTATACATGTAGCAAGGTTCTTAGCGATTGAACTTTGCTATTTGTACACTGATTTTTGACACCTTTAACACTTGCATTGTTGTTTTCAAGTGTCAATGGGGTGGGAAAACTGTTGAAATTTAAACTGTTCAACAGGATAATATCACTTGGCAAAGTGTAAATTAAAGTGGTCCATAGTGTACATGTATCAAGTTTCTTGTCGATTGAACTTTGCTATTTGTACACTGATTTTTGTCACGTTGTTTGGCACTTGCATTGTTGTCAAGTGTCAATTAGATGGGAAAACTGTTTGAAATTTAAACTGTCCAATAGAGTAATGTCACGGGGCAAAGTGTAAACTAAAGTGTACACCATAGTGTACATGTAGTAAGGTTTTTATCGATTGAACTTTGCCATTTGTAAACTGATTTTTGACACGTTGTTTGACACTTGCATTGTTATTAAATGTCAATTGGATGGGAAAATTGTTTGAAATTTAAACTGTCCAACAGGGTAATGTCACGTGGCAAAGTGTAAAACTAAATTGTACACCTTAGTGTACATGTAGCAAGGTTCTTACCGATTGAACTTTGCTATTTGTACATTAATTTTTGACACCTTATTTGACACTTATACTGTTGTCAAGTGTCAGTTGGATGGAAAAACTCTTTGAAATATAAACTGTTCAATAGAGTAACGTTACAGGGTAATGTGTAAACTAAAGTGTACACCATAGAGTACATGCAGCAAGGTTCTTACCGATTGAACTTTGCTCTTTGTACACTGATTTTTGACACGTTCGACACTTGCATTGTTGTCAAGTGTCAATTGGATGGGAAAACTATTTGAAATTTAAACTGTCCAACAGGTAATGTCACGTGGCAAAGAGTAAACTAAAGTGCACACCATGGTGTAGATGTAGCAAGGTTCTTTCCGATTGAACTTTGCTATTTGTACAAAGATTTTTGACACGCTGTTGGACACTTGCATTGTTGTCAAGTGTCAATTGGATGGGAAAATAGTTTGAAATTTAAACTGTCCAACAGGGTAATGTCACGTGGCAAAGTGTAAACTAAAGTGTAGATGTAGCAAGGTTCTTACCGATTGAACTTTGCTATTTGTACACTGATTTTTGACACGTTCGACACTTGCATTGTTGTCAAGTGTCAATTGGATGGGAAAATAGTTTGAAATTTAAACTGTCCAACAGGGTAATGTCACGTGGCAAAGTGTAAAGTAAAGTGTACGCCATAGTGTATATGTGGTAAGGTTCTTGCCGATTGAACTTTGCTATTTGTACACAGATTTTTGACACTTGCATTGTTGTCTGGTGTTAATTAGATGGGAAAATTGTTTGAAATTTAAACTATCCGACAGGATAATGTTACGTGGTAAAGTGTAAACTAAAGTGTGTGCCATAGTGTACATGTGGCAAGGTTCTTGCCGATTGAACTTTGCTATTTGTACACTGATTTTTGACACGTCGTTTGACACTTTCATTATTGTTAAGTGTCAATTGGATGGAAAAACTGTTTGAAATTAAAACTGTCCAACATGTCTTTGTCACGTGGCAAAGTGTAAAACTAAAGTGTACGCCATAGTGTACATGTAGCAAGCCTCTTACCGATTGAACTTTGCTATTTGTACACTAATTTTTGACACATTTTTAATACTTTCATTGCTGTTAAGTGTTAATTGGATGGGAAAATTGTTTGAAATTTAAACTGTCCAACAGGTTAATGTCACATGGTAAAGTGTAAAACAAAAGTGTACAACATAGAGTACATGTAGCAAGGTTCTTCCCGATTGAACTTTGCTATTTATATACTAATTTTTGACACATTGTTTAACATTTGCATTGTTTTCGAGTGTTAATTAGATTTGAAAACTATTTAAACTTTAAACTGTCCAGCAGAGTTGTGTCACGTGCGAAAGTGCAAACTAAAGAGTACGCCATAGAGTACATGTGGCAAGGTTCTTGCCGATTGAACTTAGCTATTTGTACACTGATTTTTGACACTTGCATTGTTGTCAGGTGTCAATTAGATGGGAAAACCGTTTGAAATTTAAACTGTCCAACAGGTTAATGTCACGTAGAAAAGTGTAAAACTAAAATGTACACCATAGATTACATGTAGCAAGGTTCTTACCGATTGAACTTTGCTATTTGTACACTAATTTTAGACACGTTGTTTGACACTTGCATTGTTCTCGAGTGTCAATTAGATGGAAAAATTGTTTGTAATTTAAACTGTCCAGCAGAGTAGTGTCACATGCCAAAGTGTAAACTAAAGTGTACGCCGTAGTGTACATGTGGCAAGGTTCTTGCCGATTGAACTTTGCTATTTGTACACTGATTTTTGACACTTACTTTGTTATCAGGTGTCAATTAGATGGGAAAACCATTTGAAATTTAAACTATCCGATAGGATAATGTTACGTGACAAAGAGTAAACTAAAGTGTACACTATAGTATACATGTAGCAAGGTTCTTACAGATTGTACTTTGCTATTTTGACACTTGCATTGTCGTCAAGTGTCAAGTGGATGGGAAAACTGTTTGAAATTTAAAATATCCAACAGGGTAATGTCACTTGGAAAAGTGTAAAACTAAAGTGAACACCATTGTGTACATTAGCAAGGTTCTTACCGATTGAACTTTGCTATTTGTACACTTCTTTTTGACACGTTGTTTGACATTTGCATTGGTTGCAAGTGTCAACTAGATGAAAACTATTTGAAATTTAAACTGTCCAGATGGGTAGTGTTACGTGGCAAAGCGTAAACTAAAGTGTAAACCGTAGTGTACATGTCGCAAGGTTCTTACCGATTGAATTTTTCTATTTGTACCCTGATTTTCGACACGTTGTTTAACACTTGTATTCTTGTCAAGTGTCAACTGGATGGAAAAATAGTTTGAAATTTAAACTGTCCAATAGAGTAATGTCAAGGGGCAAAGTGAAAACTAAAATGTAAATCATAGTGATGTCGCAAAGTTCTTATCGATTGATTTTTTCTATTTGTACATAGATTTTCGATATGTTGTTTAACACTTGTATTGTTGTCAAGTGTCAATTGGATGGAAAAATTGTTTGAAATTTAAACTGTCCAATAGAGTAATGTCATGGGGCAAAGTGTAAACTAAAATGTTCACTATAGTGTACATGCAGCAAGGTTATTACCGATTGAACTTTGCTATTTGTAAACTGATTTTTGACACGTTGTTTGACACTTGCGTTGTTGTCAAGTGTCAATGGGATGGGAAAACTGTTTGAAATTTAAACTGTCCAATAGGGTAATGACACCTGGCAAAGTGTAAACTAAAGTGTGCGCCATAGTGTACATGTGTCAAGGTTCTTACCAATTGAACTTTTCTATTTGTACATTGATTTTTGACACGTTGTTTAATACTTATATTGTTGTCAGGTGTTAATTAGATGCCAAAACTATTTGAAATTTAAACTGTCCAAAAGGGTAATATTACGTTGCAAAGTGTAGACTAAAGTATACACCATATTGTACGTGTAGCAAGATTCTTACCGATTGAACTTTGCTATTTGTACATTGATTTTTAACACGTTGTTTGACACTTGCATAGTTGCCAAGTGTCAATTAGGTGAGAAAACTATTTGAAATTTAAACTGTCCAATAGGGTAGTGTCACGTGGCAAAGTGTAAACTAAAGTGTACACCATATTGTATGTATCGCAAGGTTCTTACCGATTGAAATTCGCTATTTGTACACTGATTTTTGATACGCTGTTTGACAATTGTATTGTTGTCAAGTATTAATCGGATGGGAAAATTGATTGAAATTTAAACTATCCAACAGGGTAATGGCACGTGGCAAGGTGTAATTTAAAGTGTACACCATAGTGTACATGTACCAAATTTCTTACCGATTGAACTTTGCTATTTGTACATTATTTTTGACACTTACATTGTTGTCAGGTCTCAATTAGGTGGGAAAACTATTTGTTGTCAAGTGTCAATTTGATGGGAAACTATTTGAAATTTAACCCGTCCAACAGGGTAATGTCATGTGGCAAAGTGTAAACTAAGGCGTACATGTAGCAAAGTTCATACCGATTGAACTTCACTATTGGTACATTGATTTTTGACACGATGTTTGACACTTGCATTGTTGCCAAGTGTCAATTAGATGAGAAAATTTTTTGAAATTTAAACTGTCCAGCAGGATAGTGTCACGTGGCAAAGTGTAAACTAAAGTGTACACCATATTGTATGTATCGCAAGGTTCTTACCGATTGAAATTCGCTATTTGTACACTGATTTTTGACACGCTGTTTGACACTTGTATTGTTGTCAAGTGTTAATCGGATGAGAAAACTTATTGAAATTTAAACTATCCAGCAGGGTAATGTCACGTGGCAAGGTGTAATTTAAAGTGTACACCATAGTGTACATGTACCAAATTTCTTACCGATTGAACTTTGCTATTTGTACATTATTTTGGAACTTACATTGTTGTCAGGTGTCAATTAGGTGGAAAAACTATTTGTTGTCAAGTGTCAATTTGTTGGGAAACTGTTTGAAATTTAACCTATCCAACAGGGTAATGTCACGTGGCAAAGTGTAAACTAAGGCATACATGTAGCAGAGTTCATACCGATTGAACATCACTATTGGTACATTGATTTTTGGCACGATGTTTGACACTTGCATTGTTGCTAAGTGTCAATTGGACGGAAAAACTATTTGAAATTTATACTGTACAACAAGTTAATGTCACGTCGCAAAGTGTAAACTAAAGTGTATACACCATTGTGTACGTGTAGCAAGGTTCTAACCAACCGAACTTTGCTATTTGTACACTGATTTTTTGACACGTTGTTTGACACTTGCATTGTTGTCAAGTGTCAATTGGATGGAGAAACTATTTGAAATTTAAGCTGTCCAGCAGGGTAATGTCATGTGGCAAAGTGTAAATTAAAGTGTACACTGTGGTGTAAATGTAGCAAGGTTCTTACCGATTGAACTTTGCTACTTGTACACTGATTTCTGACACGTTGTTTGACACTTGCATTGTTGTCAAGTGTCAATTGATGGGAAAACTATTTGAAATTTAAAATGTCCAACAGGTAATGACCCGTGGCAAAGTGTAAACTAAAGTGTACACCATAGTGTACATTTCGCAAGGTTCTTACCAATTGAGTATTGCTATTCGTACACTGATTTTCGACACGTTGTTTGACACTTGCATTGTTGTCAAGTGTTAATTGGATAGAAAAACTATTTCAAATTTAAGCTGTCTAACAGAGTAATGTCACGTGGCAAAGTGTAAACTAAAGTGTACACCATAGTGTACATGTAGCAAGGTTGTGTACATGTAGCAAGGTTTTTACCGATTGAACTTTTCTATTTGTACACTGATTTTTAACACGTTGTTTGACACTTGCATTGCTGTCAAGTATCAATTAGATCGGAAAACTATTTCAAATTTAAATTGTTCGACAAGGTAATATCACGTGGCAAAGTGTAAACTAATGTGTACACCACATTGTACATGTGGCAAGGTTCTTACCGATTGAACTTTGCTATTTGTGCACTTATTTTTGACACATTGTTTGAAACTCGCATTGTTGTCATGTGTTAATTAGATGAGAAAAGTGTTCAAAATTGAAACTGTCTAACAGTGTAATGTCATGTCACAAAGTGTAAAACCAAAGTGTACACCATAGTGTACATGTGGCAAATTCTTAACGATTGAACTTTGCTATTTGTACACTGATTTTTGACACGTTGTTTGACACTTGAATTGTTGTTGAGTTTCAACTGGATGGGATAATAGTTTGAAATTTAAACTGTCCAACAGGGTAATGTTACATGGCAAAGTGTAAACTAAAGAGTACACCATATTGCACATGTAGTAAGGTTCTTACCGGTTGAACTTTGCTATTTGTACAATGATTTTTGACACGTTGTTTGATACTTGCATTGTTGTCGAGTGTCAATTGGATGAAAAAACTGTTTGAAATTTAAACTGTCCAAAAGGGTAATGTCATGTGGCAAAGTGCAAACTAAAATGTAAACCATAGTGTACTTGTAGCAAGGTCCTTACCGATTGAACTTTACTACTTGTACACTGATTTTTGACACCTTGTTTAACACTTGCATTGTTGTCAAGTGTCAATTGGATGGGAAAACTATTTGAAATTTAAACTGTCCAACAGGGTAATGTCATGTGACAAAGTGTAAACTATAGTGTACACTATAGTGTACATGTAGCAAGGTCTCTACCGATTGATCATTACTATTCGTACTCTAATTTTTAACATGTTGTTTGACACTTGCATTGCTGTCAAGTGTCAATTGGATGGAAAAACTATTTTAAATTTCAACTGTCCAACAGTGTAATGTCATGTTGTAAGGTGTAGATTATTGTGTATGCCATAGTGTTCATGTGACAAGGTCCTGACAGATTGAACTTTTCTAGATGTACACTGATTTTTGAAACGTTGATTGACACTTGCATTGTTGTCAAGTCTCAATTGGATGGGAAAACTGTTAGAAATTTAAACTGTCCAACACGGTAATGTCACATGGCAAAGTGTAAACTAAAGTGTACAAAAGTGTATACCATAGTGTACATGTAGAAAGGTTCTTACCGATTGAACTTTGCCATTTGTATACTGATTTTTGACACGTTGTTTGACGCTTGCATTGTTATCATGTGTCAACTGGATGGGAAAGCTGTTCGAAATTTAAACTGTCCAATAGAGTAATGTCACGTGGCAAAGTGTAAACTAAAGTGCCTACTATAGTGTACATTTCGCAATGTTCGTACCAATTGAACTTTACTATTTGTACACTGATCTTTGACATATTGTTTGACACTTGCATTGTTGTTAAGTGTCAATTAGATGGGAAAATTGTTTGAAATTTAAACTATCCAATAGGGTATTGTCACGTGGCAAAGTGTAAACTAAAGTGTACACCATAGTGTACATGTAGAAATGTTCCTACAAATTGAACTTCGCCATTTGTACACTGATTTTTGACACGTTCTTTAACACTTGCATTGTTCTCAAGTGTCAATTGGATGGGAAAACTATTTGAAATTTAAGCTGTCCTATAGGTTAATTTCACGTGGCAAAATGCAATTTAAAGTGTACACCATATTGTACATGTAGCAATGTTCTTATTGATTGAACTTTGCGATTTGTACACTAATTTTTGACATGTTTTTTAACACTTGTATTGTTGTTCAGTGTCAATTGGATGGGAAAACTATTTACAATTTGAACTGTACAATAGGGTAATGTCGCGTGGCAAAGTGTAAACTAAAGTGTGTACACCATAGTGTAAATGTAGCAAGGTTCTTGCTGATTGAAATTTGCTTTTTATACACTGATTTTTGACAAGTTCTTTGACACTTGCATTGTTGTCAAGTGTCAATTGAGTGGGGAAACTATTTGAAATTTAAGTTGTCCCATAGGATAATTTCACGTGGCAAAGTATAAACAAAAGTGTACACCATCGTGTGCACGTTGCATGGTCCTTACCTATTTAATGTTGCTGTTTGTACACTGATTTTTGACACTTTGTTCGACACTCGCATTGTTGTCAAGTGTTAATCGGGTGGAAAAACTGTTTAAAATTCAAACAGTCCAACAGGGTAATGTCACGAGGCAAGGTGTAAACTAAATGTACACAATAGTGTAAATGTAGCAAGGTTCTTACAGATTGAACTTTGCGATTTGTACATTGATTTTTGACACGTTGTTTGACACTTGTATTATTATCAAGCATCAATTGTATGGGAAAACTGTTTGAAATTTAAACTGTCCAACAGGGTAATCTCATATGGCAAAGTGTAAGCTAATGTGTGTACACCGCAGTGTACATGTAGTAAGGTTCTTACAGATTGAACTTTGTCATTTGTACACTGATTTTTGACACGTTGTTTAACACTTGTATTGTTGTCAAGTGTCAACTTGATGAGAAAACTGTTTGAAATTTTAACTGTCCAACACAGTAATGTCACGTGGCAAAGTGTAAACTAAAGTGTAAATCATAGTGTACATGTAGCAAGGTTCTTACCGATTGAACTTTGCGATTCGTACACTAATTTTTGACATGTTTTTCGAAACTTGTATTGTTGTTTAGTGTCAATTGGATGGGAAAACTATTTGAAATTTGAACAGTACAATAGGGTAATGTCATGTGAAAAAGTGTAAACTAAAGTTTGTACACCATAGTGTAAATGTAGCAAGGTTCTTACCGATTGAACTTTGCTATTTGTACACTAGTTTTTGACACGTTCTTTGACACTTGCCTTGTTGTCAAGTGTCAATTGGGTGGGGAAACTATTTGAAATTTAAGCTATCCCACAGGGTAATTTCACGTGGCAAAGTATAAACTAAAGTGTACACCATCGTGTACACGGTGCATTGTCCTTACCGATTGAACGTTTCTGTTTGTACACTGATTTTTGACACATTGTTTGACACTCGCATTGTTGTCAAGTGTTAATCGGGTGGAAAACCCATTTAAAATTCAAACAGTCCAACAGGGTAATGTCACAAGGCAAAGTGTAAACTAAAGTGTACACGATAGTGTAAATGTAGCAAGGTTCTTACCGATTGAACTTTACGATTTGTACACTAATTTTTGACACGTTGTTTGACACTTGCATCATTGTCATGCATCAATTGCATGGGAAAACTGTTTGAAATTTAAACTCTCCAATTGGGTAATCTCACGCGGCAAAGTATAAGCTAATGTGTGTACACCTTAGTGTACACATTGCATGGTTCTTACCGATTGAACTTTACTATTTGTACACTGATTTTTGACATCACTTGCATTGTTGTCAAGTGTCAATTTGATGGAAAACTGTTTGAAAATTAAACTGTCCAAAAGGGTAATGTCGTGGCAAAGTGTAAACTAAAGTATACTTTGTTCTTTGTACCCTGATTTTTGACGCGTTGTTCGACACTTGCATTGTTGTCAAGTGTCAATTGGATGGGAAAACTATTTGAAATTTGAACGGTCCAACAGGGTAATGTCACGTGGCAAAGTGTAAACTAAAGTGCACACCATAGTGTACATGTGGTAAGGTCCTTACCGATTGAACTTTGCTATTTGTAAACTGATTTTTGACACGTTGTTTGACACTTGAATTGTTCTTGAGTGTCAAATGGATGGAAAAAATGTTTGAAATTTAAACTGTCCAATAGGGTAGTTCCATGTGGCAAAGTGTAAACTAAAGTGTATACTATAGTGTACATGTAGAAAGGTTCTTACAGACTAAACTTTGTCATTTGTACACTGATTTTTGATATGTTCTTTAACACTTGCATTGTTGTCAAGTGTCAACTAGATGGGAAAATTGTTTGAAATTTAAACTGTCCATCTGGGTAATCTCACGTGGCAAAGTGTATGCTAAAGTGTAAGGTTCTTACAGATTGAACTTTGCCATTTGTACACTGATTTTTGACACGTTCTTTGACACTTGCATTATTGTCAAGTGTCACTTGGATGGGAAAACTGTTTGAAATTTAAACTATCGAACAGGGTAATCTCACGTGGGAAAGTGTAAGCTAAAGTGTGTATGTTGTAGAGTACATGTAGAAAGGCTCTTACCGAATGAAATTTGCTATTTGTACATTGATTTTTGACACGTTGTTTGACACTTGCATTATTGTTAAGTGTTAATTGGATGGGAAAATTGTTTGAAATCTAAACTGTCCGACAGGGTAATGTCACGTGGCAAAGTGTAAACTAGTGTACATTGCTATTTGTACACTGATTTTTGACACGTTGTTCGACACCTGCATTGTTGTCAAGTGTCAATTGGATGGGAAAATTATTTGAAATTTAAACTGTCCAGCAAGGTAATGTCACGTAGAAAAGTGTAAACTAAAGTGCACACCATAGTGTACATGTGGTAAGGTCCTTACCGATTGAGCTTTGCTATTTGTAAACTAATTTTTGACACGTTGTTTGACACTTTTATTGTTGTCAAGTGTTATTTGGATGGGAAAACTATTTAAGATTTATACTATCCAACAGGGTAATATTACGTGACAAAGTGTATACACCATAGTGTACGTGTAGCAAGGTTCTTACTGATTGAACTCTGCTACCTGTACACTGATTTTTGACACTTTGTTTGACACTTGCATTGTTATCAAGTATCAATTGGATGGAAAACTATTTGAAATTTAAGCTGTCCAACAGGGTAATGCCACGTGGCAAAGTGTAAATTAAAGTGTACACAATAGTTTACATTTAGTAAGGTCCCTACCGATTGAACTTTGCTATTTGTGCACTAATTTTTGAAATGTTGTTCGACACTTGCATTGTTGTCAAGTGTCAATTGGATAGGAAAATAGTTTGAAATTGAAATTGTCCAACGGTGTAATGCCACGTGGCAAAGTGTAAACTAAAGTGTACACTATAGTGTGCATGTAGAAAGGTTCTTACAGATTGAACTTTGCTGTTTGTACACTGATTTTTGACAGATTCGTTGACACTTGAATTGTTGTCAAGCATCAATAGGATGGAAAAACTATTTGAAATTTAAGCTGTGTAACAGGGTAATGCCACGTGGCAATGTGTAAACAAAAGTGTATACCACCGTGTGCATGTAGAAAGGTTCTTATAGATTGAACTTTGCCATTTGTACACTGATTTTTAACACGTTCTTTGACACTTGCATTGTTGTCAAGTGTCAACTGGATGGGAAAACTGTTTGAAATTTAAAATTTCCAACAAAGTAATGTCACATGGCAAAGTGTAAACTAAAGGGTACACCATAGTATACATGTAGCAAGGTTCTTACCGATTGAACTTTATACATTGATTTTTGAAATTTTTTTGACACTTATATTGTTGTCCAGTGTCAATTGGATGGGAAAACTATTTGAAATTTCAGCCGTTCAATAGGGTAATGTTGCGTGGCAAAGCGTAAACTAAAGTGTGTACACCATCGTGTACATGTAGCAAGGTTCTTACTGATTGAATTTTGCTATTTGTACACCAATTTTTGACAAGTTTTTTGACAATTGCATTGTTCTCAAGTGCCAATTGGATGGGAAAACTATTTCAAATTTAAGCTGTCCTACAGGTTAATTTCACGTGGAAAAATATAAATTAAAGTGTACACCATAGGGTACATGTGGTGAGGTCCTTATTGATTGAACTCTGCTATTTGTAAACTGATTTTTAACATATTGTTTAACACTTATATTGCTGCCAAGTATCAATTGGATGGAAAAACTGTTTGAAATTCAAATAGTCCAACAGGGTAGTATCACGTGGTAAAGTGTAAATTGAAGTGTACGCCATAATGTACATGTAGAAAGGTTCTTGTCGATTGAACTTTGCCATTTTTACACTGATTTTTTATTCAGGTTCTTTGACACTTGCTTTGTTGCCAAGTGTCAACTAGATGGGAGAACTGTTTGAAATTTAAACTGTCCAATAGTGTAATGTCACATGGCAAAGTGTAAACTAAAGTGTACACCATAGTATACATGTAGCAAGGTCCTTACCGATTGAACGTTACTAATCGTACACTAATTTTCGACACGTTGTTTGACCTTGCATTGTTGTCAAGTGTCAATTGGATGAAAAAGCTATTTTAAATTCAAACTGTTCAACAGGGTAATGTCACGTGGCAAAGTGTAAGCTAAAGTGTACACCATAGTGTTCATGTGGCAAGGTCCTAATTGATTGAACTTTGCTAGTTGTACACCGATTATTGAAACATTGTTTGACACTTGCATTGTTGTTAAGTGTCAACTGGATGGGAAAACTATTTGAAATTTAAGCTGTCCAATAGTGTAATGTCACGTGGTAAACTGTAAATTAAAGTATACACCATAGTGTACATGTAGCAAGGTTCTTATCAATTGGACTTTGCTATTTTTATACTGATTTTTGACACGGTGTTTGACACTTGCATTGTTGTCGAGTGTCAATTGGATGGAAAAATTGTTTGAAATTTAAACTGCCCAACAGGGTGGTGTCACGTGGCAAAGAGTAAACTAAAGTGCACACCAAAGTGTACATGTAGCAAAGTCCTTACCGATTGAACTTTGCTATTTGTATACTGATTTTAAACATGCTGTTTGACACTTGTATTATTGTCAAGTGTCAATAGGATGGAAAAACTATTTGAAATTTAAATCGTCGAACAGAGTAATGTCACAGGGGAAAGTGTAAACTAAAGTGTACGCCACAGTGTACATGTAGCAAGGTTCTTACCGACTGAACTTTATTATTTGTACACTGATTTTTGACACGTCGTTTGACACTTGCATTGTTATCAAGCATCTATCGGATGGGAAAAATCTTTGAAATTTAAACTGTCCAACAGGATAATGACACGTGGCAAAGTGTAAACTAAAGTGTACACCATTGCGTACATGTGGCATGGCTCTTACTGATTAAACAGTGCTATTTGTACAAATATTTTGGACACGTTGTTTTTGTTGTCAGGTGTCAATTAGATGGGAAAACTGTTTGAAATTTATATTGTACAACTGGGTAATTTTACGTGGCAAAGTGTAAACTAAAGTATGCACCATAGTGTACGTGTAGCAACGTTCTTACCGATTCAACTTTGCTATATGTACACTTATTTTTAACACGTTTTTCGACACTTGCATTGTTGTGAAGTGCCAATTAGATGGGAAAAATGTTTGAAATTTAAACTGTCCGGTAGGGTAGTGTCACGTGGCAAAGTATAAACTAAAGTGTACACCATGGTGTACATGTGGCATGGTCCTTGTCGATTGAACTTTGCTATTTGTACACTGATTTTTGACACATTGTTCGACACTTGCATCATTGTCAATTGTCAATTGGGTGGGAAAACTGTTCAAAATTTAAACATTCCAACATGGTATTGTCATGAGGCAAAGTGTAAACTAAAGTGTGCACGATAGTGTACATGTAACAAGGTTCTTACCGATTGAACATTGCCATTTGTATACTATTTTTTGACACGTTGTTTGACACTTGCATAATTGTCAAGTGACAATTGGATTGGAAAACTATTTAAAATTTAAACTATCCAATAGGGTAATCTCAGATGGTAAAGCGTAAGCTAAAGTGTGTGCACCATAGTGTACATGTAGCAAGGTTCTTACCGATTGAACTTTGCTATTTGTACATTGATTTTTGAAACGTTGTTTGACACTTGCATTATTGTCAAGTGTCAATTAGATGGGAAAACTATTTGAAATCTAAACTGTCCAACAGGGTAATTTCAAATAGCCCAACATGATAATGTCACATGGTAAAGTGTGAACTAAAGTGCACACCATAGTGTACATGTGGTAAGGTCCTTACCGATGCTATTTGTAAACTATTTTTTTGAAACGTTGTTTGACAATTTTATTGTTGTCAAGTGTCAACTGGATGGGAAAAATATTTGAGATTTGCACTTTCAAACAGGGTAATGTCATGTGACAAAGTGTAAACTAAAGTGTGTACACCATAGTGTACGTATAGCAAGGTTCTTACCGATTGAACTTTGTTACTTGTACACTAATTTTTGACACTTGCGTTGTTGTCAAGTATCAATTGGATGGGAAAACTATTTGAAATTAAAGCTGTCAAACAAGGTAATGCGACGTGACAAAGTGTAAACTAAAGTGTACACCATAGTGTACATGTAGAATGGTTTTTACACATTGAACCTTGCCATTTGTACACTGATTTTTGACATTTTCTTTGACACTTGCATTGTTGTCAAGTGTCAACTGGATGGAAAAATTGTTTGAAATTTAAACTGTCCAATAGGATAATGTCACTTGACAAAGTGTAAACTAAAGTGTACACCATAGTGTACATGTAGCAAGGTTCTTACCGATTGAACTTTGCGATTTGTACACTGATTTTTGACATTTTTTTTTTACACTTGTACTGTTGTCCAGTGTCAATTGGATGTGAAAACTATTTGAAATTTAAATTGTACAATAGGGTACTGTCAGGTGGCAATGTGTAAACTAAAGTGTGTACACCATAGTGTGCATGTAGCAAGGTTCTTACCGATTAAACTTGGCTATTTCTACATCGATTTTTACACGTTCTTTGACACTTACATTGCTATCAAGTGTCAATTGGATGAAAAAACTATTTGAAATCTAAGTTGTCCAACAGGGTAATTTCATGTGCCAAAGTGTAAATTAAAGTGTACACCATAGGGTACATGTAGCAAGGTCCTTACCGATTGAACTCTGCTATTTGTAAACTGATTTTTTATACGTTGTTTAACACTTGCATTGTTGTCAAGTGTCAATTGGATGGGAAAACCATTTGAAATTCAAACTGTCCAACAGGGTAGCGTCATGTGGAAAAGTGTAAGCTAAAGTGTACACCATAGTGTACATGTGGAAAGGTTTTTACCGATTGAACTTTGCCATTTGTACACTGATTTTTGACAGGTTCTTTGACACTTGCATCATTGTCAAGTGTTAACTGGACGGGAAAATAGTTTGAAATTTAAACTGTACAATAGGGTAATGTCACGTGACAAAGTGTAAACTAAAGTGTACACCATAGTATATATGTAGCAAGGTCCTTACCGATTGAACTTTGCTAATCGTACACTGATTTTCAACACGTTGTTTGACACTTGCATTGTTGTCAAGTGTCAATTGGATGGGAAAAGTTTTTGAAATTTAAACTGTACAACAGGGTAATGTCACGTGGCAAAGTGTAAGCTAAAGTGTACACCATACTGTACACGTAGTAAGGTTCTTACCGATTGAACTTTGTGATTTGTACACTAATTTTTGACACGTTGTTTGACACTTGCATTGTTGTCAAGTGTCAATTGGATGGAAAAATATTTTGAAATTTAAACTGCCCCATAGGGTGATGTCGCGTGGCAAATAGTAAACTAAAGTGTACACCAAAGTGTACATGCTGCAAGGTCCTTACCGATTAAACTTTGCTATTTGTATACTGATTTTAAACACCTTGTTTGACACTTGTATTGTTGTAAAGTGTCAATTGGATGGAAAAACTATTTTAAATTTAAACTGTCCAATAGAGCAGTGTCACAGGGGAAAGTGCAAACTAAATTTACACCATAGCGTACATGTAGCAAGGTTCTTACTGATTGAACTTTGTTATTTTTACACTAATTTTTGACATGTTGTTTGACACTTGCACTGTTGTCAAGTGTCAATTGGATGGGAAAATTGTTTGAAATTTAAACTGTCTAGCAGGGTAATGTCACGTGGGAAAGTGTAAACTAAAGTGTACATCATAGTGTACATGTCGCAAGACTCTTACCGATTGAACTTTGCTATTTGTGCACTAATTTTTGACACGTTGTTCGACACTTGCGTTGTTGTCAAGTCTCAATTGGATGGGAAAATTGTTTGTAATTTAAGCTATACAAAAGGGCAATTTCAAGTGGCTAAGTGTAAATTAAAGTGTACACCATAGTATACATGTAGAAAGGTTCTTACAGATCGAATGTTGCTATTTGTACACTTATTTTTGACACATTGTTTGACACTTGCATTGTTGTTAAGGGTCAACTGGATGGGAAAACTGTTAGAAATTAAAACTATCCAATAGGATAATGTCACATGATAAAGTTTAAACTAAAGTCTACACCATAGTGTACATTTACCAATGTTCTTACCAATTGAACTTTGCTATTTGTATATTGATTTTTGACACGTCGTTTGACACTTGTATTGTTGTCGAGTGTCAATTTGATGGGAAAACTATTTAAAATTTAGACTGTCCAACAGGGTAATGTCACATGGCAAAGTGTAAACTAAAGTGTACCCCATAATGTATATGTAGCAAGGTCCTTACCGATTGAACTTTGCTATTTGTACACTGATTTTTGACACGTTGTCTGACACTTGCATTGTTGTCAAGTGTGAATTGAATGGGAAAACTGTTTGAAATTTAAACTATCCAACAGGGTATTGTCACGTGACAATGTGTAAACTAAAATGTTCACCATAGTGTACATGTAGCAAGGTCCTTACCGATTGAACTTTGCTATTTGTACACTGATTTTAGACGCGTTGTTCGGAACCCGCATTGTTGTCAAGTGTCAATTGGATGGAAAAATTGTTTGAAATTTAAACTGTCCAATAGGGTAATGTCATGGCAAAGTCTATACTAAAGTATACACCATAGTGTACATGTAGAAAGGTTTTTATCGATTGAACTTTGTCATTTGTACACTGATTTTTAACACGTTCTTTGACAATTGCATTGTTGTCAAGTGTCAACTAGATGGGAAAACTGTTTGAAATTTTAGCTTTCAGACAGGGTAATGTCACGTGGCAAAGTGTAAACTAAAGTGTACACCATAGTGTACATGTAGCATGGTTCTTACCGATTGAACTTTGCGATTCGTACATTGATTTTTGATATGTTGTTTGACACTTGTATTGTTGTCCAGTATCAATTGGATGGGAAAACTAGTTGATATTTAAACTATCCAATTGGGCAATGTCACATGGTAAAGTGTAAACTAAAGTGTGTGCACCATGATGTATATGTAGCAAGGTTCTTATCGATTGAACTTTGCTATTTGTACACTGATTTTTGACACGTTCTTTGATACTTGCATTGCTGTCAAGTGTTAATTGAATTGGAAAACTGTTAGAAATTTAAACTGTCCAACAGGGTAATGTCACACGGTAAAGTGTAAACTAAAGTGTACACCATAGTGTACAGTAGCAAGGTTCTTACCGATTGAAATTTTCTATTTGTACACTGATTTTTGATACGTTGTTTGACACTTGCGTTATTGTCAAGTGTCAATTAGATAAGAAAACTATTTAAAATTTAAACTGTCTATCGGGGTAATGTCACGTGGCAAAGGGTTAACTAAAGTATACACTATAGTGTAAGTGTAGCAAGGTTCTTATCGATTGAACTTTGCTATTTGTACACTGATTTTTGACACGTTGTTTGACACATGCATTGTTGTCCAGTGTCAATTGGATGGGAAACCTATTTGAAATGTAAACTGTCCAACATGGTAATGTCATGTGGTAAAGTGTAAACTAAAGTGCACACCATAGTGTACATGTAGCAAGGTTCTTACCGACTGAACTTTGCTATCTGTACACTGATTTGCACACTGATTTTTGACATGTTGTTCGACACTTGCATTGTTGTCAAGTGTAAATTGGATGGGAAAAACTGTTTGAAATTTAAACTGTCAAACAGGGTAATGTCACATGGTATAGTGTAAACTAAAGTTTGCAAGTAGCAAGGTTTATACCAATTGAACTTTTCTATTTGTACACTGATTTTTGACACGTTGTTTGACACTTGCACTATTATCAAGTGTCAATTGGATCAGAAAACTATTTGAAATTAATACTGTCCAACAGGGTAATGTCACGTGGTAAAGTGTAAGCTAAAGTGTACAACATAGTGTACATGTAGCAAAATTCTTGCCGATTGAACTTCGCTACTCGCACACTAATTTTTGACCCGTTGTTTAACACTTGCTCTGCGGTGAAGTGTCAATTGGATGGACAAGCTATTTGAAATTTAAATAAAATGTACACCATAGTGTACATGTAGTAGGGTTCTTACAGATTGAACTTTGCTATTTGTACACTTATTTTTGACACGTTGTTTGACACTTGCGTTGTTGTCAAGTGTCAATTGGGTGGAAAAACTATTTAAAATTTAAACAGTCCAACAGTGTAATGTCACGTGGCAAAGTGTAAACTAAAATGTACACCATAGTGTACAAGTAGCAAGGTCCTTACCGATTGAACTTTGCTATTTGTACACTGATGTTCGACACATTGTTTGACACTTGCATTATTGTCAAGTGTCAATTGGATGGAAAAACTGTTTGAAATTTAAAATGTCCAGTGGGGTAATGTCACCTGACGAAATGTAAACTAAAGTGTGTACACTATAGTGTGCATATAGCAAGGTTCTTACCGATTGAACTTTACTATTTGTACACTGATTTTTGACACGTTTTTTACACTTGCATTGTTGTCAAGTGTCAATTGGATGGGAAAAACGTTAGAAATTTAAACTAGTCAATAGGGTAATGTCACGTGGCAAAGTATAAACTAAAGTGTACACCATAATGTACATGTGGCAAGGTTCTTACCGATTGAGCTTTGCTATTTGTACACTATTTTTCGACACGTTTGGATTATTGTTTAAATAAAAAAAAGAAAATTCGTTAATTAAATTCTAAAATTTAATCTTTATACCTGTTGCTAAAAATATATTGAACTAACTTTATAGCTAAGGTACAATGGTTTGAGTGACGTTTTCGTCCATGCGAGTGAGGGCGTTATACAATTGACACTTGACAACAATGCATGTGTCAAACAACGTGTCAAAAATCAGTGTACAAACAGCAAAGTTCAATCAGTAAGGACCTTGATACATGTACACTATAGTATACACTTTAGTTTACACTTTGCAACGAGACATTATCCTATTAGACAGTTTAAATTTCAAACAGTTTTCCCATCCCACTGACACTTGACTACAAAGCAAGTGTCAAAAAACATGTCAAAACCAGTGTACAAATAGCAAAGTTCAATCGGTAAGAACCTTGCTACATGTACACTATGGTGTACAGTTTAGTTTACACGTTGCCACGTGTCATTACCCTATTGGACAGTTTAAATTTCAAACAATTTTCCCATCCAATTGACACTTGACAACAATGCAAGTGTCAGAAAACACGACAAAAATTAGTGTACAAATAGCAAAGCTCAATCGGTAAGAACCTTGCTACACGTATACGATGGTGTAAACTTTAGTTTACACTTTCCCACGTGACATTACCCTGTTGGACAATTTAAATTTCAAATAGTTTTTCCATCCAATTGACACTTGACAATATTGCAAATTTCAAACAATGTGTCAAAAATCAGTGTTCAAATCGCAAAGTTCAATCGGTAAGAATCTTGCTATATGTACACTATGGTGTACACATTAGTTTACACTTTGTCATCGACATTACCCTATTGGGCAGTTTAAATTTGAAACATTTTTTCGATCCTATTGACACTTGACAACAATGCAAGTTTCGAACAACGTGTCAAAAATCAGTGTACAAATAGCAAAATTCAATCAGTAAGAACCTGCTACATGTACACTATGGTGTACACTTCAGTTTACATTTTGCCACGTGACATTACCCTATTGGACAGTTTGAATTTCAAACGGTTTTCCCATCCAATTAACACTTGACATCAATGCTAATGTCAAACAACATGTCCAAGATCGGGGTACAAATAGCAAAGTTCAATCGGTAAGAACCTTGCTACTGGTACACTATGGTGTAAACTTTAGTTTATACTTTGCCACGTGACATTACCCTATTTGACAGTTTAAATTTCAAATAGTTTTCCCACCCAATTGACACTTGACAACAATCCAAGTGTCAAACAACGTGTCAAAAATCAGTGCACAAATAGCAACATTCAATCGGTAAGAACCTTGCAACATGTACACTATGGTGTAAACTTTAGTTTACATTTTTGCTACGTGACATTACCCCATTGGATAGTTTAAATTTCAAACAGTTTTCCCATCCAATTGAAAACTGTCAACAATGCAAGTATCAAACAATGTGTCAGAAATCAGTGTACAAATAGCAAAGTTCAAACAGTAAAAACCTTGCGACATGTACACTATGGTGTACAAATTAGTTTATACTTTTCCACGGGACATTACCCTGTTGGACAATTTAAATTCCAAATAGTTTTCTCATCCAATTGACACCTTGACAACAATGCAAGTGTATAACAACGTGTCAAAAATCAGTGTACAAGTAGAAATGTTCAATCGGTAAGAACCTTGCGACATGTACACTATGGTGTACACTTTGATTTACACCTTATCACACGACATTACCCTATTTGACAGTTTAAAGTTCAAATAGTATTCCCATCAAATTGATACTCCACAACAATGCAAGTATCACACAACGTGTCAAAAATCAGTGTACAAATAGCAAAGTTCAATCGGTAAGAACCTTGCGACATGTACACTATGGTGTACACACATTAGTTTACACTTTACCTTGTGACATTACCCTACTGGACAATTTAAATTTCAAACAGATTTCCCATCCAATTGACACTTGTCAACAATCCAAGTGTCAAATAACGTGCCAAAAATCAGTGTTCAGATGGCAAAGTTCAATTGGTAAGAACCTTGCTACTTGTACACTATGGTGTACACTTTAGTTTACACTTTACCACGTGACATTACCCTGTTGGGCAGTTTAAACTTCAAACTATTTTTTTCATCCAATTGACACTTTACAACAATGTAAGTGTCAAACAGCGTGTCAAAAATCAGTGTACAAATAGCAAAGTTAAATCGGTAAGAACCTTGCTAGATATACACTATAGTGTATACTTCAGTTTACACTTTGCCACGTGACATTACCCTATTGGACAGTTTAAATTTCAAATGGTTTTCCCATCCAATTGGCACTTGACATCAATGCAAGTGTCAAACAACGTGTCAAAAATTAGTGTACAAATAGCAAAGTTCAATCGGTAGGAACCTTGAAACATGTACACTATGGTGTACACTTTAGTTTACACTTAACCACGTGACATTACCCTTTTAGGACAGTTTAAATTTCAAAGAGTTTTCCCATCCAATTAACACTTGACAACAATACAGGAGTCAAACAATGTGTCAAAATTCAGTGTACAAACAACAAAGTTCAATCGGTAAGGACCTTGCTACATTTACACTATAGTGTAAACTTTAGTTTACACTTTGCCACGTGACATTACCCTATTGGACAGTTTGAATTTCAAACAATTTTTCCATCCAATTGAAAGTTGACAACAATGCACGTGTCAAACAACGTGTCAAAAATTGGTGTACAAATAGCAAAGTTCAATCGTAACAACCTTACAACATGTACACTATAGTGTACACTTTAGTTTACACTTTACCACTTGACATTACCCTATTGGGTAGTTTAAATTTCAAACAATTTTCTCATCCAATCGACACTTGAAAACAATGCAAGTGTCAAACATCTTGTCAAAAGTCAGTGTACAAATAGAAATGTTCAATCGGTAAGAACCTCACGACATGTACACTATGGTGTACACTTTAGTTTATACCTTGCCATGTCATATTACCTTGCTGGACAATTTAAATTTCAAATAGTTTTTTCCTGCAATTGACACTTGATAACAATGCAAGTGTCAAACAACGTGTCAAAAATCAATGTACAAATAGCAAAGTTCAATCGGTAAGAACCTTGCGACATGTACACTATGTTGTACACTTCAGTTTACACTTTGCCACGTGTCATTACCCTGTTGGACAGTTTAAATTTTTATTAGTTTTGCAATCCAATCGGCACTTGACAACAATGCAAGTGTCAAATAATGTGTCAAAAATCAGTGTACCAATAGCAAAGTTCAATCGATAAGGATCTTGCTACACGTACACTACGGTGTACGCTTTAGTTTACACAATACCACGTGACATTGCCTCGTTGGATAGAGTAAATTTCAAGCAATTTTCTCATCCAATTGACATTTGAAAACAATGCAAGTGTCAAACAACGTGTCACAAATTAGTTTACAAATAGCAAAGTTCAATCGATAAGGACCCTGCTACATGTACACTATGGTGTACACTTTAGTTTACACTTTGCCACGTGACATTACCCTGTTGGATAGTTTGAATATCAAATTATTTTCCCATCCAATTGACACTTGACAACAATGCAAGTGTCAGACAACGTATCAAAAATTAGTGTACAAATAGCAAAGTTCAATGGGTAAGAACCTTAGTGTACACTTTGCCACGTGACATTACCCTATTGGACAGTTTAAATTTCAAATAGTTTTTCCATCCAATTCTCTTGACAAGAATGCAAGTGTCAAAGGACGTGTCAAAAATTAGTGTACAAATAGCTAAGTTCAATCAGTAAGAACTTTTCTACATTTACACTATGGTGTACACACTTTAGTTTACACTTTGCCATGTGACATTAACCTGTTGGACGGTATAGATTTCAAACCGTTTTCCCATCCAATTGACACTTGACAGCAATACAAGTGTCAAACAATGTGTCAAAAATTAGTGTACAAATAGTAAATTTCAATCTGTAAGAACATTGCTACATATGCACTATGGTGTACACTTTAGTTTACACTTTGCCACGTGACGTTACCCTGTTAAATAGTTTAAATTTCAAATAGTTTTCCCATCCAATTGACACTTGACAACAATGAAAGTGTTAAACAACGTGTCAAAAATCAGTGTACAAGTAGCGAAGTTCAATCGGTAAGAGCGTTGGTACATGTATACTATGGTGTACCCTTTACTTTACACATTGCCACGTGACATTGCCCTGTTCGACAGTTAAAATTTCAAACAGTTTCTCCATCCAATTGACACTTGACAACAATGCAAGTGTCAAATAATGTGTCGAAAATCATTGTACAAATAGTAAAGTTCAATCCTTCAGGACGTTGCCATGTGTACACTGTGGTTTACACTTTAGTTTACTCTTTACCACGTGATATTACTATGATAGACAGTTTAAATTTCAAACAATTTTCCCATCCAATTGTCACTTGGCAACAATGCAAGTGTCAAACAACGTGTCAAAAATTAGTTTACAAATACCAAAATTGAATCGGTAAGGACCTTGCGACATGTACACTACTGTGTACACTATAGTTTACACATTGCCACTTGAAATTGCCCTGTTGGACAGTTTAAAATTCAAGCTATTTTCCTATCCAATTGACACTTGACAACAATACAAGTGTCAAACTTCAGTGTACAAGTAGCAAAGTTCAATCGGTAAGAACCTTGGTATATGTAGACTATGTTGTACACTTTAGTTTACAATTTGCCACGTGACATTACCCTGTTGGGCAGTTTAAATTTCAAATAGTTTTCCCATCCAATTGACAACTGACAATAATGCATGTGTCAAACAATGTGTCAAAAATTAGTGTACAAATAGCTAAATTCAATCGGCAAAAATCTTGCTACACGTACACTACGGTGTACGCTTCAGTTTACACTTTCTCACGTGACATTACCCTGTTGGACTGTTTAAATTTCAAAAAATTTTCCCATCCAATTGACACTTTACAACAACACAAGTGTTAATCAACGTGTTAGAAATCAGTGTACAAGTAGTAAAGTTCAATCGGTAAGAACCTTGGTACATGTGTACTACTGTGTATCCTTTAGTTTACACTTTACCACGTGACATTACCTTCTTAGATAGTTTAAATTTTAAATAGTTTCTCCATCCAATTGACACTTGACAAAAATGCAAGTCTCAAATAACGTGTCGAAAATCAGGGTACAAATAGCAAAGTTCAATCCTTAAGGACTTTGCCACATGTACACTATGGTGTACACTTTAGTTTACTCTTTGCCACTTGACATTACCATGTTGGATAGTTTAAATTTCAAACAGTTTTTCCATCCAATTGACACTTGACAACAATGCAAGTGTCAAACAACGTGTTGAAAATCAATGTACAAATAGCAAAGTTTAATCGATAAGAACCTTGCTACCTGTACACTATGGTGTACACTTTAGTTTACACTTGGCCAAGTGACATTACCCTGTTGGACAGTTTAAATTTTGAACAAATTTCCCATCCAATTAACACTTAACAACAATGTAAGTGTCAAACATCGGGTCAAAAATTAGTGAACAAATAGCAAAGTTCAATCGGTTCGGACCTTGCTACAGGTACACTATGGAGTACACTTTAGTTTAGACTTTGCCATGTGGCATTACCCTATTGGACAACTTAAATTTCAAACAGTTTTCCCATACTATTGATACTTGACAATAATACAAGTGTCAAACAACGTTTCAAAAAATAGTGTACAAATAGCAAAGTTCAATCGGTAAGAACCTTGCTACACGTACGCTATAGTTTACACTTTAGTTTACACTTTGCTACGTGACATTACCCTGTTGGACAGTTCAAATTTCAAACAATTCTCCCATCCAATTGACACTTCACAACAATGCAAGTCTCAACCAACGTGTCAAAAATAAGTGTACAAATAGCAAGGTTCAATCGGCAAGGACCTTGCTATATGTACCCTATGGTATATCCTTTAGTTTACAGTTTTCCACGTGACATTACCCTGTAAGACATTTTAAATTTCAAACAGTTTTCCTATCTAATTGACACTTGACAACAATGCAAGTGTCAAACAACGTGTCAAAAATCAGTGTACAAATAGTAAAGTTCAATCGGTAAGAAGCTTGCGACATGTAGACAATGGTGAACACTTTAGTTTACACTTGGGCACGTGCCATTACCCTGTTGGACTGTTAAAATTTCAAACTATTTTTCCATCCAATTGACACTTGACAACAAAGCAAGTGTCAAACAACGTGTCAAAAATAAGTGCACAAATAGCAAGGTTCAATCGGAAAGGACCTTACGACATATACACCATATTGTACACTTTAGTTAACACTTTACCACGTGTCAGTACCCTGTTGGACAATTTAACTTTCAAATAGTTTTCCCATCCAATTGACACTTAACAACAATGCAAGTATCAAACAAGTAGCAAAGTTCAACCGGTAAGAACCTTGGTACATGTACACTATGGTTTACTCTTTAGTTTACAATTTGCCACGTGACATTACCCTGTTGGACAGTTTAAATTTCAAATTGTTTTCCCATCCAAATGACACTAGACAACAATGCAAGTATCAAACAACGTGTCAAAAATCGGAGTACAAGTAGAAAAGTTCAATCGGTAAGAACCTTGGTATATGTACACTATGTTGTACACTTTAGTTTACAATTTGCCACGTGACATTACCCTGCTGGACAGTTTAAATTTCAAATAGTTTTCCCATCCACTTGACACTTGACAATAATGTAAGTGTCAAACAACGTGTAAAAAGTCAGTGTACACATCGCTAAGTTCAATCAGTAAGAACCTTGCTACACGTACATTATGGTGTACACTTTAGTTTACACTTTGCCATGTGACATTACCCTGTTGGACAGTTTAAATTTCAAACAATTTTCCCATCCAATTGACACTTGAGAACAATGCAAGTGTCGAACAACCTGTCAGAAATCAGTGTACAAGTAGCAAAGTTCAATCGGTAAGAACCTTGGTACATGTACACTATGGTTTACCTTTTAGTTTACAATTTTCCACGTGACATACCCTATTGGACAGTTTAAATTTCAAATAGTTTTCCCATTCAATTGACACTTGACAACAATGTAAATTTCAAACAACGTGTTAAAAATCAGTGTACAAATAGTAAATTTCAATCGGTAAGAACCTTGCTACCCGTACACTATGGTGTACTTCTGTTAGTAAGAACGTTGCAACATGTACACTATGATGTACACTTTAGTTTACACTTTGCCACGTGTCATCACCCTGTTGGACAGTTTAAATTTCAAATAGTTTTCCCATCCAATTAACACTTGACAACAATGCAAGTGTCAAACAATGGGTCAAAAATTAGCGTACAAATAGCAAAGTTCAATCGCTAAAGACCTTGCTAGATGTACACTATTGTGTACACTTTAGTTTACACTTTGCCACAAGACATTGCCCTGTAGAGCAGTTTAAATTTCAAACAGTTTTCCCATCCAATTGACACTTGACAGCTATGAAAGAGTCAAACAATGTGTAAAAAATCAGTGTACAAATAACAAAGTTCAATCGGTAAGAACCTTGCTATATGTACACTATGGTGTACACTTTAGTTTACACTTTGCCATGTGACATTACCCTATTGGACAGTTTAAATTTCAAACAGTTTTCCTATCCAATTATCACTTGACAACATTGCAAGTGTTAAGCAACATGTCAAAAATCAGTGTACAAATAGTGAAGTTGAATCGGTATGAACCTTGCTACATGTACACTTTACCACGTGACATTACCCTTTTAGGAAGTTTAAATTACAAACAGTTTTCCCATCTAATTGACACTTGACAACGATAAAAGTGTCAAAGAACGGTCAAAAATCAGTATACAAATAGCTAAGTTCAGTCGATAAGAACCTTGCTACATGTAAACTATTGTGTGCACTTTTTTTTACACTTTGCCACATGTTATTATCCTGTTAGACAGTTTAAATTTCAAACAATTTTCACATCCAATTGACACTCGTCAACAATGCAAATGTCAAACAACGTGTCAAAAAATAGTGTACAAATAGCAAAGATCAATCGGCAAGAACCTTTCTATATGTACACTACGATGTACACTTTAGTTTACACTTTACCACGCGTCATTACCCTGTTGGACAATTTAAATTTCAAATAGTTTTCCCACCCAATTGACCCTTGACAACAATGCAAGTGTCAAACAATGTGTCGAAAATTAGTGTACAAATAGCAAAGTTCAACGATAAGGACCTTGCCACATGTACAGTATGGTGTACACTTTAGTTTAAGCTTTACCACGTGACATTACCCTGTTGGACAGTTTAAATTTCAAATAATTTTCCTATCCTATTGTCACTTGACAACTATACAACTGTTAAACAAAGTGTCAAAAATCAGTGTAGAAATAGCTAAGTTCAATCGGTAAGAACCTTTCTACATGTACACATTGGTGTACACTTCATTTCACACTTCGCCACGTAACATTACCCTACTGGACAGTTTAAATTTCAAATAGTTTTCCCATCCAATTGTCGCTTGACAACAATACAAGTGTCAAACAACACTTCAAAAATCAGTTTAAAAATAGCAAAGTTCAATCGGTAAGGACCTTGCTACATAGACACTATGGTGTGCACTTTTTTTTACACTTTGCCACGTGTTATTATCCTGTTGGACAGTTTAAACTTCAAACAATTTTCACATCCAATTGACACTCGTCAACAATGCAAGTGTCAAACAACGTGTCAAAAATCAGTGTACAAATAGCAAACTTTTGTCACTAAGAACATTGCAACATGTACACTATGATTTACACTTTGGTTTACACTTTGCCACGTGTCATCACACTGTTGGACGTTTTAAATTTCAAACAGTCTTCCAATCCAATTGACACTTGACAACAATGTAAGTGTCAAACAATGGGTCGAAAATTAGCGTACAAATAGCAAAGGTCAATCGGTAAAGACCTTGCTAGATGCACATTATGGTGTACACTTTACTTTACACTTTGCCACAAAACATTGCCCTATAGAGCAGTTTAAATTTCAAACAGTTTTCCCATCCAATTGACACTTGACACCAACAAAAGTGTCAAACAACGTATAAAAAATCAGTGTACAAATAGCAAAGTTCAATCGGTAAGAACCTTGCTACATGTATACTATGGTATACACTTTAGTTTACACTTTGCCACGTGACATTACCCTGTTGGATAGTTTAAATTTCAAACAATTTTCCATCCAATTATCACTTGACAACATTGCAAGTGTTAAGCAACGTGTCAAAAATCACTGTACAAATAGCAAAGTTCAGTCGGTATGAACCTTGATACATGTACACTTTAGTTTACACTTTACCACGTGACATTACCCTATTGGGCAGTTTAAATTACAAACAGTTTTCCCATCTAATTGGCACTTGACATCAATACAAGTGTTAAAGAACGTGTCAAAAATCAGTGTACAAATAGCAAAGTTCAGTCGATAAGAAACTTGCTACATGTACACTATTATGTGCACTTTTTTTAACTCTTTGTCACGTGTTATTATCTTGTTGGACAGTTTAAACTTCAAACAATTTTCACGTCCAATTGACAATCGTCAACAATGCAAGTGTCAAACAACGTGTGGAAAATCAGTGTACAAATAGCAAACTTCTGTCACTAAGAACATTGCAACATGTACACTATGATTTACACTTTGCCACGTGTCATCACACTGTTGGACATTTTAAATTTCAAACAGTCTTCCCATCCAATTGACACTTGAAAAAAATGCAAGTGTCAAACAATGGGTTGAAAATTAGCGTACAACTAGCAAAGGTCAATCGGTAAAGACGTGTACACTTTAGTTTACACTTTGCCACAAGACATTGCCCTATAGAGCAGTTTAAATTTCAAACAGTTTTCCCATCCAATTGACACTTGACAGCAACAAAAGTGTCAAACAACGTGTAAAAATCAGTGTACAAATAGCAAAGTTCAATCGGTAAGAACCTTGCTACATGTACACTATGGTGTACACATTAGTTTACACTTTGCCACGTGACATTACCCTGTTGGATAGTTTAAATTTCAAATAATTTTCCATCCAATTATCACTTGACAACATTGCAAGTGTCAAGCAACATGTCAAATATCAGTGTACAAATAGTAAAGTTCAGTCGGTATGACCCTTGCTATATGTACACTTTAGTTTACATTTTACCACGTGACATTACCCTATTGGGCAGTTTAAATCACAAATAGTTTTCCCATCTAATTGACACTTGACAATAATACAAGTGTCAAAGAACATGAAGAACGTGTCAAAAATCAGTTTACAAATAACAAAGTTCAGTCGATAAGAAACTTGCTACATGTACACTATTGTGTGCACTTTTTTTTACACTTTGCCACGTGTTATTATCCTGTTGGACAGTTTAAACTTCAAACAATTTTCACATCCAATTGACACTCGTCAATAGTGTAAGTGTCAAACAACGTGTCAAAAATCAGCGTACAAATAGCAAAGGTCAATCGGTAAGAACCTTGCTACATGTACACTATGGTATACACTTTAGTTTACACTTTGCCATGTCTCATTACCCTGTTGGAGAGTTTAAATTTCAAACAGTTTTCCCATCAAATTGACACTTATCAACTATCCAAGTGTCAAACAACGTGTAAAATATTAGTGTACAAATAACAAAGTTCAATCCGTAAGGACCTTGCTACATGTACACTATAGTGTACACACTTTAGTTTACACTCTGCCATATGGAATTACCCTGTTGGACTGTATAAATTTCAAACAGTTTTTCCATCCAATTTACACTTGAAAACAATGCAAGTGTCAAACAATGTGTCGAAAATCAGTGTACAAATAGCAAAGTTCAGCCAGTAAGGGCCTTGTTACATAGGGATGGGCGCGGGACGGTTCGGTTCGGTTCTCTTTAGAACCGAACCGAGCCAAACTTTTCGGGTATCTAGTAAATGGAACCGTCGGGTCCAAATATAATTATAGAACCGTTCGGGTTCGGTTCCATTCGGTTCGGTTCGGATCGGTTCGGTTCCGTTCGGTTCTGTACTATAATTAAATTTTTTAACATTTATAACAACGTTATATAAATACGACTAATGATACATTCAATAGTTTTGGAATGTCAGAGATTAGTAAACTACCTTGTTCAAATGATCGCTACGATCAAAGCTTCAGTCGGGGAAAGTCACGGCTTCGATCGAAGGTCATAGTGTCGGCCGACGATTGTATAGGTTTTGGAATATTAGATAGGCTGCGAGAGTGAGTGCGAGAGTCGAGACAACGTTATGCACTTTATTGTAGGTGTTTAGGGTTATTTAGTGGATTTGATCTTGTTTGGCTAAGAAATGAAACAATAAAATGGGTAATTGGGCCAAAAATTAAAAAATTAGAAATGAAACAAATTATTGGGCCAAAAATTTGGATTTAGAAATCATTAATTTGTTAATTTGTTTAGAAAAAGTTAAAATTAAAATAATTTGATTTACTCAATATAAAAAAAAATTAGAAAGATTCGGTTCTTATTCGGTTCTTCGGTTCTTGGTCTAGAACCGAGAACCAAACCATACCCGTCGGTTCTCAATTCAGATACCCGTTCGGGTATTTAATTTGACAAGAACCGTAGGGTTCGGATCGGTTCGGTTCGGTTCGGTCGGTTCGGTTCGGGAGATTTGCCCAGCCCTATTGTTACATATACACTATGGTGTACACTTTAGTTTACACTTTGCTACGTGTCATCACCCTGTGGACAGTTTAAATTTCAAATAATCTTCCCATCCAATTGACACTTGACAACAATGCAAGTGTCAAACAACGTTCAAAAATAAGCATACAAATAGCAAAGTTCAATCGGTAAGGACCTTGCTACATGTACACTATGGTGTACACTTTAGTTTACACTTTGTCACGTGACATTACCCTGTAGGACAGATAAAATTTCAAATAGTTTTTCCATCCAATTGACACTTGACAACAATGCAAGTGTCAAACAACGTGTCAAAAATTAGTGTACAAATAGCAAAGTTCAATCGGTAAGAACCTTGCTTCATGTAAACTATGGGGCACACTTTTGTTTACACTTTGCCACGTATCGTTATCCTGTTGGACAGTTTAAATTTCAAACAGTTTTCCTATCCAATTGTCACTTGATAGCATTGCAAGTGTCAAACGACGTGTCAAAAATCAGTGTACAGATAGCAAAGTTCAATCGATATGAACCTTGCTACATGTACACTATAGTTTACACTTTACCACATGACATTACCCTGTTGGGTAGTTTAAATTACAAACAGTTTTCCCATCTAATTGAAAATTTACAACAATGCAAGTGTCAAATAACGTGTCAAAAATCAGTGTACAAATAGCAAAGTTCAATCGATAAGAACCTTGCTACATGTACACTATGGTGTACATACTTTAGTTTACACTTTTCCACATGCATTACCCTGTCGGACAATATAAATTTAACACAATTTTCCCATCCAATTGACAATTGACAACAATGCAAGTGTCAAACAACGTGTCAGAAATCAATGTACAAATAGCAAACTTCAATAGGTAAGAACCTTGCTACATGTACACTATGGTGTACACTTTAGTTTACACCTTAATGCGTGACGTTACTCTATTGGACAGTTTAAATTTCAAACAATTTTTCCATCCAATTGAAATGGAAAATAATGCAAGTGTCAAACAATGTGTCAAATATCATTGTAAAAAGAGTAAACTTCAATCGGTAAGGACCTTGCTACATGTACACTTTGGTGTTCACACTTTAGTTTACCCTTTGCCACGTGACATTACCCTGTTGGACTGTACAAATTTCAAATAGTTTTCCCATCCGATTTTCACTTGAAAACAATGCAAGAGTCAAACAACGTGTCAAAAATCAGTATACAAATAGCAAAATTCAATCGGTAAGGACCTTGCTACATGTACACTATGGTGTACACTTTAGTTTACACTTTTTTCCACATGTCATTACCCTGTTGGATAGTTTAAATTTCAAATCATTTTCCCATCCAATTGACACTTGACAACAATGCAAGTGTCAATCAACTTGTCAAAAATTAGTGTACAAATAGTAAATTTTAATCGGTAAGAACCTTGCTACATGTACGCTATGGTGTACAGACTTTAGCTCACACTTTTCCACGTGACATTGCCCTATTGGATAGTATAAATCACACACAATTTTCCCATTCTATTGACAATTGACAACAATGCAAGTGTCAAACAACGTGTCAAAAATCAATTTACTAAAAGCAAAGTTCAATCGGTAAAAACCTTGCGACTTGTATATTATGGTGTACACTTTAGTTTACACTTTGCCATGTGATATTACCCTGATGGATAGTTTAAATTTCAAATAGTTTTTCCATCCAATTGACACTTACCAACAATGCGAGTGTCAAACAACGTGTCGAAAATCAGTGTACAAATAGCAAAGTTCAATCGGTAAGAACCTTGCGACATGTACAATATGGTGTACACTTTAGTTTTCACTTTACCACGTGTCATTACCCTGTTGGACAGTTTAAATTTCAAATAGTTCTCCCACCCAATTGACATTTGTCAACAATGCAAGTGTCAAACAACATGTCAAAAATAGTGTACAAATAGTAAAGTTCAATCGCTAAGAACCATGCTACATATACACAATGGTGTACACTTTAGTTTACACTATGCCACGTGACATTACCTTTTGGACAGTTTAAATTTCAAACAGTTTTCCCATCCAATTGTCGAATGACAACAATGCAAGTGTCAAACAACGTGTCAAAAATCAATTTATTAATAGCAAAGTTTAATCGGCAAGGACCTTGCTACACGTACACTATGGTGTACATTTTAGTTTACACTTTGCCACGTGTCATATTCCTATTGGTTAGTATAGATTTCAAATTATTTTCATGTCCAATTGACACTTGACAACAATGCAAGTGTCAAACAACGTGTTAAAAATCAGTGTACAAAATCGCAAAGTTCAATCGGTAAGAACTTTGCTACATGTACCCTATGGTGTACATTGTAGTTTACACTTTACCACGTGATATGACCCTGTCGGACCGTTTAAATCTCAAATAGTTTACCTATCCAATTAACACTTGACAATAATGCAAGTGTCAAACAACGTGTCAAAAATCAGAGCACAAATATCAAAATTCAATCGGTAAGAACCTTGCTATCTGTACACTATGGTGTGCACTTTAGTTTACACTTTACCACGTGATGTTACCCTGCTGGATAGTTTAAATTTGAAACAGTTTTCCCATCCAATTGTAACTTGTCAACAATGCAAGTGTCAAACAACGAGTCAAAAATCAGTTTACAAATTGCAAAGTGCAATCGGTAAGGTCCTTGCTACATGTACACTATAGCGTACACTTTAGTTTACACTTTGCCACGTGACATTACCCTGTATGACAATTTAAATTTCAAGTTGTTTTTCCATCCAATTGACACTTGACAACAATGCATGTGTCAAACAACGTGTCAAAAATCAGTGTACAAATAGCAAAGTTCAATCGGTAAGAAGTTTACGACATGTACATTATGGTGTACACTGTAGTTTACACTTTGCCACATGACATTACCCCATTAGACAGTTTGAATTTCAAATAGTTTTTCCTTCCAATTGACACTTAACAACAATGGAAGTGTCAAACAACGTGTCAAAAATTAGTGTACAAATAACAAAGTTCAATCGGTAAGAACCTTGCTACGTGTACACTGTAGTGTACACTTTTGTTTACAATTTGCCACACGACATTACCCTATTGGAGAGTTTAAATTTCAAACAATTTTTCCATCCAACTGTCAAATGACAAGAATGCAAGGGTCAAACAACGTGTCAAAAATCAGTTTACAAATAGCAAAGTTCAATCGATAAGGACCTTGCTACACATACACTACGGCGTACACTTTATTTTGCACTTTGCCACGTGACATTGCCCAGTTGGAAAATTTAAATTTCAAACAGTTTTCTCATCCAATTGATATTTAAAAACAATGTAAGTGTCAAAAAACGTGTCAAGAATCAACTTACAAATAGCAAAGTTCAATTGGTATGAACTTTGCTACTTTTACACTTTGGTGTACACTTCAGTTTACACTTTGCCACGTGATATTACCCTGTTGATCAGTTTAAATTTCAAATAGTTTTTCCATCCAATTGACACTCGACAACAATACAAGTGTCAAACAACGTGTTAAAAATTCGTGTACAAATAGGAAAGTTCAATCGGTAAGAACCTTGCGACATGTATACTATGGTGTACACTTTAGTTTACACTTTACCAAGTGTCATCACCTTGTTGGACAGTTTAAATTTGAAATAGTTCTCCCACCCAATTGACAGTTGTCAACAATGCAAGTGTCGAACAACATATCAAAAATCAGTGTACAAATAGTAAAGTTCAATCGGTAAAAACCTTGCTAAGTGTACACTATGGAGTACACTTTAGTTTACACTTTGCCACTTGACATTACCCTGTTAGACAATTTAAATTTCAAATAGTTTTCCGTCCAATTGAAACTTGACTACAATGCAAGTGTCCAACAACGTGTCAAAATCCGTGTACAAATAGCAAAGTTCAATCATTTAGAACCTTGCTAAATGTACACTATGGTGTGCACTTTAGTTTACACTTTGCGATGTGACATTACCCTGTTGGACAATTTAAATTTCAAATAGTTTTCCCATCCAATTAACAGTTGACAACAATGCAAGTGTCAAACAAAGTATTAAAAATCAGAATACATATAGCAAAGTTCAATCGGTATGAACCTTGCTACACGTATACTTTAGTTTACACTTTACTACATGACATTACCCTATTGGACAGTTCACATTTCTAACAATTTTCCCATCCAATTGGCACTTGACAACGAAGTAAGTGTCAAACTACGTGCCAAAAATTAGTGTAAAAATAAAAAAGTTCAATCAGTAAGAACCTTGCGACATGTACACTATGGTGTACACTTTAGTTTACACTTTACCATGTGTCACTACCTTGTTGGACAGTTTAAATTTCAAACAGTTTTCCCATCCAATTGACACTTGACAACAATGCAAGCGTCAAACATCGTGTCAAAAATCAGTGTACAAATAACAAAGTTCAATCGGTAAGAACCTTACTACATGTACACTATGGTGTACACTTTAGTTTACACTCTGCCACGTGACATTACTCTATTGGGCAATTTAAATTTCAAAAAGTTTTCTTGTCCATTTGACACTTAACAACAATACAAGTGTCAAACAATGTGTCAAAAATTAGTGTACAAATAGCAAAGTTCAACGATAAGGACCCGGCCAAATGTACAGTTTAATGTACATTTTAATTTATACTTTGCCACGTTATTACCCCATTGGACAGTTTAAATTTCAAATAGTTTTCCCAGTCAATTACTGATGCGAACCCCGTAGCAACGTTGACTATGAAACCCACAACGAGATTGACGAACCTAAGAAAGCCAAATTAATCCAAGAGTTTAGGATTAACCCAAAAGAAAGTCGAACCAAAAAACCCAACAAGAACGACGCTTGAAATACCCCTTGATCATGCAATCCAAGGATTAAATCCAGTTGTTTAAATGCCACAAGTTAACACCTGATAAGTTCGAAATTGTTCAATGAAGAACGATGAAGAGAAGACAATATGCCTCACTTTAATTCAATATCAATAATGTCAAAAGGTTTTTAACAATTGAATGGAAACTCCTATTTATACTAAACCTAAAAACTAGGTAAAAATCGTGCAAAAGTCGAGCATAATCTCCAAAATATGGAAAAGAATCAAAATCTAACAAAATATGGAAAATTGCCAAAATTGGAAAATTCGCCAAATTTTTGGCCTGTGCGGCCGCATGGTGTATTTCCATGTGGTCGCATGGTTCAACAAAAATTCCAACTAATGTTTCGGTATGCCACTGTGCAGCTGCACAGGCTTATTTTCAGATTCCGGTTTCGTCGCTTGATAATAAATTGATCCAAGTTGACTCGGCCTTCGACCCGAACATGAAAGTTGCTCCATTTTGAGTCCCGAACATGGTTCCATCAATGGTTTCTTGAACGAGCAATCCCATCGCTTGTTTCACTTGCTTTGCCCTTGATCACATCATTGGTCCGCCATCGACTATCAACGGGTCTCGTCTCGCACTTGCCTCCGTCGGGCTCGACTCCTGGATCATATCATCCCCTCCCTCTTCAAAAGGATTCATCCTTGAATCTGAACCTGCATTAAATAGAGAGAGATCAGATACATTAAAAGTAGTCGAAACATTGTACTCAACTGGAAGGTCCAACTTATAAGCATTGTCATTTATCTTTTCAATCACTTGAAATGGACCATCGCCCCTCGGTTGCAACTTGGACTTCCTTTGCTCCGGAAACCGCTCTTTCCTAAGGTGCACCTAAACCCATTCTCCTAGCTCGAATTCACGCGCTTCCTTCCTTTATTCGCCTACGACGCAACCAACTTACTTTTGTTTTCAATTTGTGCTTTTACCTTTTCATGGAGTGACTTAACCAATTCCGCCTTCATTTTGCCATCTAAACTACCACGTTCATTCACAGGTAAAGGAATTAAATCCAAAGGAGTTAGTGGATTAAAACCATATACAATTTCAAATGGAGAATATGACGTAGTAGAGTGAACAGCTCGATTGTATGCAAATTCAACAAATGGTAGACACTCCTCCCAACTCTTCAAATTTTTACTAATTACTGTGCGTAACAATTGTGTCATAGTCCTATTCACTACCTTCGTTTGCCCATCTGTTTGTGGGTGACAAGTTGTGGAAAATAGTAACTTAGTGCCTAACTTACCCCACAAAACTCTCCAAAAGTGACTCAAAAATTTGACATCCCGATCTGACACTATACTTCTAGGAACCCCATGTAAACGCACAATCTCTTTAAAGAATAAGTTAGCAATGTTCGTGGCATCGTCAGTTTTGTGACATGGTATAAAATGTGGCATTTTGCTGAACCTATCTACAACCACAAAAATAGAATCCTGACCTCTCTTAGTCCTAGGTAAACCCAAAACAAAGTCCATCGAGATATCAACCCAAGGCTCACTAGGTGTAGGTAAAGGTGTGTACAGACCTTGTGGTAAAACCTTAGATTTAGCCTTTTTACAACCAATGCATCGACTACAAATTCGCTCAACATCACTTTTCATCTTAGGCCAATAAAAATGCTCCTTCGATACATCTAAAGTCTTTTGAACCCCAAATTGTCCCATCAATCCACCACTATGTGCCTCCCTTACTAACAACTCTCGAATAGAACAATCAGGAACACATAACCTATTTTCCCGAAATAAATACCCCTCATGCCTAAAGAACCTATCAACCACCCCTTTTATGCATGAAAAATAAATATCTGAAAATTCAACATCCTTTTCATACATAGAATCAAGAGTAGTTAGCAATACGTACCTTCGCGACAACGCATCCGCCACCACATTTTCCTTACCTTGTTTATACCGAATGACGTATGGAAAGGTCTCAATGAATTCCATCCACCGTGCATGCCTCTTGTTCAATTTACCTTGTCCCCGCAAGTACTTTAGTGACTCATGATCGGTGTGTATTACGAACTCCTTCGGCCATAGATAATGTTGCCAAGTCTCCAAAGCTCGAACAAGTGCATATAGTTCTTTGTCATATGTAGGATAATTTAAAGTAGCTCCACTCAATTTCTCACTAAAGTATGCAATAGGCCTCCGATCCTGCATTAAAACTGCTCCAATCCCTATTCCTGATGCATCACACTCAATCTCGAATGTTTTATCAAAGTTAGGTAATG